>NC_037590.1:45216125-45418568 GCF_003073045.1 Pomacea canaliculata | reverse complement strand
GACCCGAGCCCAACCCCGCCTCGGCAGCCGTGGGTGGTTGCTCCTTCCAGTAAAGAAGACTGAGGTGCCTTGTTTGTGCCCACCACCAGCCGCCCTTTGCAGCCGGGGTGGGCATCCTTCTCCAGAGAAAGCTGGTGCAGACCCACCCACCCCGCCTTTGCGCCGTCAAAAGCAGTGTCCACGCCTGCCTGGACAGGGCTGGGCCATCTATGGGCCAAGCTATGTCCTTGAAGAGAAACACCGTAGGGTCAAGCCCTGGAGGGTGCCAGGGTGCATAACAGGAGTTTCGTCTGGCCTCCTACTCTGACAGACCCTGATCGGCGTTGTTTGACCTGCAGGAGCCAAGGCTCCCGCCGACATAGCTCTGGGGTCGACTGGCCCAGCAAAGCCACCACAGTTCTCACTACAAGGTTATATGTTGCTACCTAGAATGGAGTGGTGGGGAGAGTTTCCTGCTTTCATTAAGCCGAATCCCCCGTGTTCCTGGTACTGGTGCTAGCGCTAAAACAGGTAAGATGGTCCTTACCACCAATATAATCCACCGTCCCCTACGCAGCACACGAATTTCAGCAAATAGGGAAACAGGCTCAAATCTGAAGTAGGTCAGGAAGAGAAATGAATAAAGCTGAATACAGATAAAAGTCCGGGTGCTCTGACCGTTACAGTTTACGGCGAACTTTATAGGACGGCAAGGTAACGTGTCGGAGAATACTCTCTGTTTAAAAAATTAATTTTATTGTTTTGACAAATAGCACTCCGCTTAAATAACAAGTAGCCAAAGTAGTCCACAGCGATTTTGTTATTTTAGTCTTCACGTAAATGATAGAAAAGAAAGAGAAGACAGGTAGAGAGAAATAACTGTAACACAAAACCAAGATGCCGAGGTCGAATTGCGTACAAACAGTATAGAGCTGGAGGGCTAGTATGTATATCCAAGCCTTGATACACTCTGTAAATACGGACTTGTGGTCGTCATAACTTTCTTTGTCATTGGGTGTAGTAACCAGTGGCTTCGGTCTTAGCTTGCAAGGCTCCCTCGTCTTTGTTTCGAGTTTGTTGTTGTTGTTGATTACCTATTTTTATTGGTCTCTGGTTCTTCGCGGTTGTTGTTTTCTGTTTACGGTTTGTATCGCCGATTTGCTGCAGGTTGCTTGGTTAAGTTGGTAGTGGCCAAAGTTGTCAAGGAATACTCATTGTCCATACAGCGAAGTTTTTCTCACCAAAGCCTGCGGATACAGTGGATGAGGACGATAAATAAAAGAGACAGCTGGGAGACTTTACTGGGTAACGGGTCTGTGAGTCTTTCGTTGACTCAAGTTAGAAATGGTTTAACTGTTCATATGAAATAGCTGAGCACAGCTGTAGAGGCAGTGGACCACTTTCACATTGTACAATGTAATTGCTTCAACAGTACAGCTGAGATATACGTCCTGTTAGTTCTCTTTCTCTCGACATGCCATGCTTCTTTTCCCTGAAACCTAAACCTGAATGTTTCACTACTAACTGCCAGGATTACAAGAAATAATGAGAAAATGTTGTACTAGTCAAAAGGCAACCATTGGTTCTGAGGATTTTTCTTGCATATTTTCTGCTGATAACTTGCTGCGCCACCTACACGCCCTGCTTTTCTCGCCGGAAGAGCGATAATTGGAGAAATAATCCTGGGAGAGGTGAGCACGGAGATTTGTGTATTGCCATTATCACAAAGCGCTTAGTCATCGTTTCCGAAAGCGTGCACATCGCATGACAGTTGCTCTCTGATGAACAAGTGGGACAGAACGATTCCGGAATTGTTCCAGATTAACACAACGTTTTAAAAAAAAAACAACAACAAAAAAACAAAAAATATAACTACAGCTAAAGCATCACAAGCGAGACAAACATGAGGTCGCCCTAGCACGACCCACATTTCACACCACGGAGAAACACATCAGAACAATCATCGTGGACAACTAACAGATCAGATAAGGTGCTTCGCACGGTCGGGAGTGGATGCATCTGTCCCACTGCCTTCACATCAAAGACAAGTCTGTTATTGTCGCCCTCGTTGTTGTTTTCTTCAAGTGTCCTCTGTCCTCCGTGTGGGTCAACGAGGAAGAAAGACATCGAGAGCTTCTGATGAGATGCTTGACCTATCTTTTCTAAGACCACAACTCGTAAGTACTAAGACAGGACACGTGGGAGGTGTGTAAGCAGAGTTGGGGAAGTATTTAAGCAACATCATCGCCAGACGAAGGAGTTTGACCCCCTTGCTTGTAAATGTACCTCTGAGAAAAGGATCGACACTCGTTTCTGGTGGCGTGCAAACCGTCGACGACCGATGTGATTCCTGTTAGAACAAGTCGCGTGTCTTCAGTTATTAACTCGGTTATGTGTTAACAAATCATTTGCAAATCTGGTCGACTGATAACAGTACAGCCAAGGCCTTTACACTTCAAACGATGAAGAGTGCAGGATGAGTTGGGGAAGGGTGGGGGAAAGGTCAAGCTGTCGACCAATGGAAGGATAAAGTGGGTCACGACACCCGAGACATGGCGGATCACACGCAAGTCACCGCACACTTACACAACCAC
This sequence comes from Pomacea canaliculata, assembly GCF_003073045.1. Taxonomy (NCBI): domain Eukaryota; kingdom Metazoa; phylum Mollusca; class Gastropoda; order Architaenioglossa; family Ampullariidae; genus Pomacea; species Pomacea canaliculata. The sequence continues at coordinate 45,415,995 of NC_037590.1, read as the reverse complement.
TCAGGAGGATTCCATTGACTGCCTGCTGCAGTATCAAAAGACAATGCAATCTTGCATTTGCCGAAGTGTGTAGAATGTCATATCCTCAGGGCGGCCACATTCAGTTAGTGGTATGAGAGTTTACACAGGATTTATTTGTTAACGAGACGACGACAGGTAGGCGCACACTTTTTATTCGTTAATATTTTTTTTAGCTTTAGTTTTTTTTTCCTTTTGATAGTAGGTTAGACATTACGAGTTGAGCTTGCACTGTCTTGATTAGGATAAGAGATTTGAGCATGAAACCAAGTGTTGGTGTCTATCGGGTGCACAGACACATCACTGTTAGATACCTGATGTTTCAGTCTCAAGTCAAGTCATTCTTTGCGGTATAGAAAAGCTCGTGGCAAGGAAAAAATTCCAGTGATTGAGCAAGGAATAGGTTTATTTCTCAGTATGCACCTGTGTATGTTTGCGTGTGGTGCTCCTTCATCTCGGTTGAGAGAAAGAAAAGGATGTGTCAAAAAGAGACCGTCAACGATAATGATAATCTTTATTAACGAGGGTTAGAGCATGTTAACTTTTTTTTTACATCTGTCCCTATAACTAAGAGAGAGAGAGAGAGCACAAAAGTAGGATGCTACACTGTCATGAGATAGTTGTGAGTAGAACTGTAGCGTTGGTGTCACGCTTTTCCATTGTACACCTGTCGGATGAACGCGCAGCCAAACAGACGTGCAAATGCTGGGAACGGGTAACGAGTTAGGGGTGAACAGCCCCAGTGACTACATTTTCTGTTAATCCTTCCAGGTCATCAGCCGAGAACAGCAAATTAATGCCGACTTCCGAGTTATTTAATCTCAAGGCCCCGGATCGTGTGGACAGAAAAATTCCGATTTTGTTACAACCGACGAGTGACTAGGGAGCACTCACGAGTGCACAGTATGGGCGTCACGTGCAGGGTCACAGGCCCCGCATTAATGTGAAAGGTCAAGAAGGCGTGGTCAGTGAGAGGGCACGTGTCCTAGCGAATGGCAACAGAAAGGAAGCTCAGTGACGTCAGCTGGAAGAGTCGTGGACTGAGAGGTTTCGTCAATTATTCAGCGCATGCGTAGTACACACTTATCGGTGGTTAAAGCGGAAGTAGGGGTCTGTTTGCTGGCCATGCAGCTGCCTTTACCGCGACACACGAACATAAGGGAATGGGTCGGAAAGATCATTGCGATAAAGTGTGGCTACGGTTAGTTTTTTTTAAAAAAAGGCAGAAAAAATGAGTCCTACAGACCTACAGACAGACCACACTACAGTAAAAAGTTTGTGGCTACAAAAGAGGTGACACTAGCACAGCAATCATTTCCCTATCTTGGGTGTCATGTGTTGGATATTCCCATACATTCCCATATTCCCTCACTTTAACATTGTACCTTGAAATACTCCTTTCGAACAGGGGTGGCGAACTTTGTACTCTATCAGTAGTACTCTCTCAACCTGACTGACACCGACTGTCATCTGAAGGACCACCGACAACAGCATACGTGTCTGTCCCGTTATGTACCCGTACTTGTCTTGTCTCTCCCCGGGTATTCCCGTAAGTAGAACAGTAAAAGTAGGACTCAAACTAGGCCACGGATCCGATGACAGGAATGTCAAACACGACTGACAAAGACAGTGAAGTGGAGAAACCTCCTTGTGTGTGTGTGTGTGGCACTTGTAGTGAAGAATGTTAGTCGAGGACTGTCCAGTCCAGTCCAGTCATACTCAGATCATGTTTGTAGTGGCTGTTGTAGGGAAGCATGTTAGTCAAGGACTGTCCAGTCCAGTCATACTCAGAAGAGTAATGGCTCTTCAGAAGCTAAGTTAGCCATCAGGAATTCTTATGCTCGGCCTTGGTGTTTCATGCTCATTGCTTCAGCCTCATCAGAACCAATCGCATTAAGAGTATTGCATTCGACACCTGCTGTTTTGCATGTGCCAATCTGTAGTCATAGTAACAATGTAGATAGTGTACAATTTACTGGCGCCACTCAGAAGGCGATGAAGAACAGTAATTCGATCGAATTTGTGTCTTAGAAAACATCATCAGGGTTTGATATTTGCGACAGTTCCTAACGGAGGCTGCCCTGACATCGAGCGCCATCTAAAGGAAGTAGGTAACAAGTGCCGGAGGACAAAGTTCACCTGGAGGCGCAGGTAGAAAGGTTGGATCATGTCTGTCAACATTCCTGGTCTGTGTGCTGTGGTGGGCTTCTACATCGTCATCCTCGTCAGCGGCATCATCGCAGGCAGGAAGACGGCCAAGTCCAAGTCGCGGGATGACATCATTCTGGCCAACCGGTCCATGGGTTTCTTAATCTCCTTTTTCACTGTCACAGGTAGGTGGTCTCCTACAAAATCCCCTCCTGCTATTCTTTTCTCTGATTTTTTTTTCCTGCGATAATCGAGTTTTCCTTCCATGCAAACTCTCGGTGCCTGTTTACACCTGCTTTTTCACAGCAGTCTGTCCACAACTTATTGTTTCAATATACCTATTGGTCGTATTGACGTAGTCAACAACAAAAGCAGTATAACTTCTGCTTTTATGGTCTGATTTATGTTTCATTTGCGCGTGTTTGAATTTGCTTTATTTTTCTGGTAGTTTTTGAATCGGACTGTTCGTCGGTTTTAATTTGCCTTCTGCCAATCTATTATTATTATTAAATTATTATTATTCAGAAATGTGCCATCGCATCGTTATGTATGTTAAAAACTTTGAGTCCATAAATATATTTCTTCTTAACAATAATAACAATAGCAAATATAACTCTACTATATATATGTGTGTGTGTATTATTTCAGCGACGATGATAGGAGGCGGCTACATCAATGGAACAGCTGAGGCAGTTGCTTTCCAGGGGTTACTCTGGGCTAATGCCCCCATCTGCTATTGTATTTCGCTTTTTATCGGTGAGCACAATTGCTGTATATCACGAAGGGTTCTAATGTCAGGGCATTTTTACCTGCACACCTGCACATCATTAAAGAAGGGGAAGGAACAACGAGAAAAGAGCGAATAACATAGAAAATGAAAGAGAGAGAGAATGAGGACAGGATGAAAAAAAAGAGTTGTTGATGTTTGCAAGCCTGTATCTCGACAACACATTCACTCGGAAATACTGTTTTGTGCTGATGTGCTTTATTTTGAAAGGGTAAATGCCAAACTTATCGTTTTACCAATCTTTGTTTTACAGCTGGCCTGGTATACGCACCCAAAATGCGCAGAGGGGAGTATGTCACGATGTTCGACCCCTTCCAGCTCAAATATGGTCGAAAGGTTGGAGCACTTCTATTCCTCCCTCAGGTGCTAGGAGACCTCTTCTGGTCAGCGGCCATTCTGTCAGCTCTGGGTAAGTCACCTGTAGTCCACAGACTGATTTCACCTGAACACAGCAAGAGACCAAAGACGTGCAACCCAAGGATAACACGTGAACTTTTTCTTACACGCTGACGCATCATGATTTAATCGGATAAAAACAATGTTTATTTTGCTATACTAGACTCAAGAGAGGAAAGATTCACGATCCAATCTCCTCTCTCCTCCAAAAAGCTACCTGGACAGGTAGACTAACAAAAGGTAAACATGTTAGAATAACAGAAAGAGCGTTAATGTGGAAGACGCGCGAGGAAAGTATATTTGCCATGCTCAAACAGAAGACGATCCAATGCTATCCTTCCTTACCTGGGTAGACAGACCTACATGCACTCTGGCCTTGTGAACATAAACCATTACTGATCTTTAAACTACCTGTCGGATGTGGCCCTCTTTCTACACCAACACCACCTCACAACCCCAACCACACACACAAACGCACGTCCGTTAGTCTGTTCCTCCATTGAGAAGTGGGGGGGGGGGCAGGATTGTAAATAGTTTAAACTGATTTGAGATGCTGTTGTTGTATATGTCACGACCTGGCCCGGCGTCAAACAGGGCCAGCAGTCGACACGACGAGGAGAAACTGGTTCTCATGTCCCGCGGGACGGGAAAAGGTTACTAGGGGGCGTGGGAACTAGAACCTACCGGAAGCGACATCGCTGATCCAATGACCCAGCACCTGATCTGCTCAGCCCACGCCATGATTGGCGTGATTAGTCTAAAGAACAATGATAGACAGGTAGATGGGTAGGTAGGTTGGTATATCAGGTACTTTCAGTGGTCTTTGTTTGATGTCTGTAGGAGCTGTCCAGATGGCTTGGACAACTACACGGAACCACCCTCACTACTCGTACAGGGATTTCCACAAAAATGATTGAGAGACAATCAAACATGTCATTGTTCTATTGCTTGTGTGCAGGCAACACCATCTCTGTTATTCTCGATTTCGATGCCACCATCTCCGTCATTATCTCTGCCTGCGTCGCTATCGTCTACACATTTCTGGGCGGACTGTACTCCGTGGCCTACACTGACGTCATCCAGCTGGTCTTCATCGCCGTGGGCCTGGTAATATCCTGAAGGTGTATGGGCCTGGTAATATCCTGAAGGTGTATGGGCGTGGTAATATCCTGAAGGTGTATGGGCCTGGTAATATCCTGAAGGTGTATGGGCCTGGTAATATCCTGAATGTGTATGGGCCTGGTAATATCCTGAATGTGTATGGGCCTGGTAATATCATGGAGGTGTATGGGCCTGGTAATATCATGGAGGTGTATGGGCCTGGTAATATCATGGAGGTGTATGGGCCTGGTAATATCCTGAAGGTCTATGGGAATCGCTTGTGTCATAAATATATCGTCCGCCAAGAAAAACTAGTATTTTAACAGTACACATTGTAAAACTTTCAATAATTCAGTCTCGTCTTGCCCATTAAACCCTCTAAGTTTCTAAGATGTTTGTTTGTTTCCTTGATTATCCTTCATCTCTTATCTGTCTTGTGGTCATCTTTCCTCTACAGTTTCTAGTGTTTCCTTTCGCCATGAACCACGAGGCTGTGGATCTAAGCAGGGTGTCCGACACGTGGTTGGGAACTATTCCTACCTCTTCCATTGGCGTCTACCTCGACTTCACTCTTCTCCTTATCTTGGGTGGTCTCCCTTGGCAGGTGACGGTTTATCTTCTCTTTGTTTGCTTCGGCATTTTAATCTCAAACGAAAATGAATAGGGACGGCCATTCTAAAAAATGTTCACAACTTAGTCCAGTGGTTTCGTGTCGTTTTAGCGACTGTATTATTATTTATTTTTTTACAATCACAGAATCTTCCAGGGTAGCAAAGACAACCAATCATGTGACTTGCCCTTTCGTGGACCATTGACTGCAAACTGAAAGACTTTGATTTCACTGCACACAAGCTGAAAACGGTGTTTGACTAAAAAAAAAAAAATGTGTTGAAGCTAATGTCCTTTGACCTTTGTGTGTCATCAGACGTACTATCAGAGGGTGCTGGCGTGCAAGAGCGCCAGAGTAGCGTGCGTCAGTTCGCTGGTGGGAGCAGTGGCCTCGGTCATCCTCGCCATCCCCCCGTGTGTCATTGGTGTCGTCGGAGGCTCAACAGGTAAAGACGCAAAGAAGAACTTTCGTCTGCAGCTACACATCATCCTCATCCATCCATCCATCCATCCATCCATCCATTTTATATGTCATGTCTGTGCATCCACTTGTTGCAGACTGGAATCTAACCACATACCCGGGCGAGATACCGATTCCGCCTTCAAAGCAGAGCTCCATCCTGCCGTTAGTACTGCAGTATCTCTGTCCGGTTCCTGTCTCTGTGATTGGCATCGGCGCCGTGTCAGCAGCTGTCATGTCCTCCGCCGATTCCATCATTCTGGCCTCCGCTTCAGTGTTTACCAAAAACATTTACTGCGAGATCATACGACCTAAGGTGAGCCCCTCACATTCGCTCTTTTGGCCGAGACTAGTACTAGGGGACAGGATGGAAAGTCAGAACCCAACCCTCTTCTTCTGTTGCCCTTTGAACTTTCCAAAAGACCAGTCACTAGTCAGCCGTATGTCTCAAATACTACTCGTGTTTTAAAGTGATACGTTGCTATCAAAGATCAATCTAGCTATCTCACCTACCTATCGGCATGCTATCTAGCTACCTACATACATCATATGTTGCTGACATGTGCTCGTCTCGCCGCAGGCCTCGGACCGCGAGATATTGTGGGTGCTGCGGGGGTCCATCGTCTTGGTGGGCGTGCTGGGCACGGTGGTGGCCATTACTGTCAACAGCATCTACGGCCTCTTCGTGCTCTGCTCCGACCTCATGTACGTCATCCTCTTCCCCCAGCTGACTCTCGTCCTGTGGTTTCCCCCGGCCAACGCCTACGGCTGTCTGGCCGGCTACCTGCTGGCGCTGACGCTGAGGCTGCTGGGAGGCGAGGGCTTGCTGGGGCTGCCGGCCGCCTTGCACTACCCGTGGTACGATGCGAGCGAAGACGTGCAACGTTTCCCTTTCCGCACCTTCTCCATGCTGTGCTGCGTGCTGGCCATCGTGGTGGTGTCGCTGCTGACCAACGCCATGTTCCTGCGCGGCTGGGTGCCGCTCAAGTACGACGTGCTGCGCTGCTCGCGACGGAGGACCATCGATGTGCGACCGAGCAAAGCCGATGGACAAGCCACCGAGCTCGAACCGATGGCACTGGCCGACGGTGAGGTCAAAGAAAAACTATTTTCTAATAATTCGTCTTAGTCGCTCTACACGTCACGATCAGTGCATCACACCAGACGTCACAGCTGCAGCGGCGCACGACCGCAGACGTCACAGTTACCTCAGCTATCACTACTGCGCCTAACGTCGAAACTGTGTCTCACGTATGACGTCACCTCACAACGTTGGACGTCACAAATGTGCATCACGCTCATGTCTTTTCATGTCCGCACGTAACATTAGACAAAACACGTGTTTGTTTTTCTGCGCATGCGTCAAGAGTGGCCAAAAATAAATTTGAGTTAAAAGCGATTACTTGTAAGCTTTAGAAGGGTAACGTACTAATTATATTCGCTAAGTCAAATTACTAAAGGAGACTTGCTTAGCAAAGCCAAGGAGTTTTTAATGGATGTTCCACAAAGAACTCACTTGACCTCTCATTGTTTCGTGTTTGCATTGGCGTAGAAGAATTATAACAAGCGATCATGATTTTATTTTGCTCGAGAAGGCAACAAACACACTTTTGCCATTTTTTTATAGGAACTCCTCCGCTTAAAACAAGTATTCTCTACTGAAATGAATTTCGTGTTTAAACAGTTCATTCTGCAATCTTCCTTCATCCTGCTTTTTGTCATTTCTTTTGTAAAGCCTACCGTATACAACAGTCTGTAAAGACTCCATGGAATGGAAATGTTGACAAAGAGATGCCAGACTAAAACATAACATGTGGATTTGGAATCAATGTTATGGTTAGAAATGTACACGATAACAAAATCGTTTAAAATTTAGAACCAGTGATGTTTGTTCACTTTGTACAAATATTTCAGAGCAGCTTTGGAGTCGAGAGGATGGGTGGCGAATAGCAATATACTACTATGGTATTAAACATGTTATGTATTTTTGTTTGCTTTATACAAAGCTAAATCATTAGTGTGCATGAAGACTGATACACATTATTCAAGGTTAAGTTACATAGACATCATATAGACAATAAACTGATGTTGTTTAGGTATTATGTTTAAATTATAATGCATTAAAAGGCGTTATAGATATCTCACAATGTTCCTAGATTGTTATTGAAAATGTACCATCATCATCATCATCATCATCATACATTCATCCATGCATCATCCATCATCCTCATCTATCATCCATCATTCCTCCATCATCAATCATCCATCATCATTATTAGTTTGCTACAAAGAAAAGAAATAGGTTGCTTATTTAGTCTCGTCTGACTCACTACACATAGAGCAGGTCGGCATTACCAGACCGGGACGACCAGGCAGGGCGTCGACATCCCAATGTCCTAGGGATGGTTATGAAGACAGTGGTAAGACTATGGAGCCAGTTAGCAGTCCATGCAAGCTTGAACTGGCAGCCACTTCTGCCTATAGAGAAGTGCTGGGGTGTACGCGAAAATCTTTAAATAAGCTTTTTAAATTTTGAAAATATATGCATGGACACATCAACATGTGCAAATGTAGTCCTCGTTCCTAAAGTGCATGACTGTGACAGAAACCCAGTGTTAATGACCGTACATAATCGTCAGCTGGTGCGGAGGCAGACCTGAGCTTCACTGTGGTCTCCGTGTAGGTAGTGCGCGCATGCGCGGGTACTTCACCGGTGTAAGCAGCTGTACATATGTTGGGAGTGAGTCGAGAGAGAGAGAAGGTGTGTAGAGGTCTTCAGGTTAGGAGAACGTCTGCTCTACTCAGTCGCATCCACAAGACATCTGTTATTTACTGATAAGGTAAGTAGTTGTTTTTTCTCTCTTTAATGTTCATTAGAAGTCGCCTGCCTCTTGTTCCTGCTCCATAATCACGACAATTGACACCTGTTGTATTTGAACATCAGCGTTTTTCTCTGATCGTTTATGTTGTCTTTAGATATAAACAGATAAACAGAGACTAACAGAAGCTGTGGTGACTGATGCTGCTACTAAAATCCTGAAAATCGAGTAAACGTATCTTCAGGATTCCCTGCTAGCTTTCTTCACTGAGAAACTAATTGTAATAATAAAAAAATATTTTGTTTCAGTTATAGTTGTTGCTTAAAGGGAAGTTTTTGCTCGATTCCAGTCAAGGATGAGTGTAGACATCCCTGGAGTGGTGTCCATCTTGTGTTCTACGCCCTCACCTTGGCTGTAGGGATCTGGGCGGGCAGGAGGTCCGGCAAGAACTCTACTGTAGTGGAAGTGTTTCTAGCCAACAGGAACATGGGACTCCTTGTCTCTTTATTCACTCTCACAGGTGAGCTAAAATACACACCACATCCTCAACACCACTGATGTATTAGCTCTTTATTCTACTCATCTTTTAATGAATGACAAGATCCCACAACAAACCTGAGGTCATAAAGTAATTTCTATTTAATGGTTGATATTTGAGTGCAATGGGAAAGTAGAACCAGACCCATCCACCACGACTCCCTCACAATAAAATAAACAACAATAAGTTACTCCAGTGTTTAATTCCATTTCTGTTCCCTCCCTTTTTTTTTCTTGACTGCTTGCATCCATGCCTTACCTTTTTCTGCTTTTCTATCCATTTTGTTATTCTTTCATTTTTTGTAAGGAAGAAATGTTGTTATGTATTAGAGACCGCCTTACCCAGAAACTTATCAAAGATTATAAGATGATAAATAATGGCGGAGTTTTAAGGTGACAGACGTATGAAAGATACCGGACAAAATCAAACGTTGGACAGTGTGTTCGCATGTCTGTACTTCAGCGGAGAATTGTGGAGGTTCGTGAGTACAGCAGACTGTCATTCATCTTGCCCTGAAGTGAGCGAATGTCAGGGTTTGTGGGAGGATAACTTTCCTGCTTGTCAGCAACTGATCTCCAGGGGTTGTCTCCATTCAGGGAAGGATGGCATAATTGAAGCTGTCACGCCATCATAACAGTAGACCGGATGCTGCAGGGTGACCTCGACCTTTTTCATCTTTTTATCACAAAGAAGTGAGAGCTGTGTTCTCTGCGGATTCAACACGTTAGTCAATTTGTCAGGCTTACCTACAGGTAGTGGCTTGTGAATCAAAAAGCATGCTGTTTACTGATGCTGCTGTTTTTAAAGGTCTCAAAGGTCTCAAGAAGTCAACATTTTATTTTTCAAATGGGATCAGTACAAGATGCACATATTCCTCTTTTTGGTAAAACGGATATAAAAACATCAGCATGCACAGATAAACGAAATCCCGCTGACAGTCGTTTTCACGTCCACAGCCGTGTACACACGTGACGTCACGGATTGGACCGTTTTCTTTGCATGAGGACCTTTGTAGGCTTTTATCTTGAGAAAATGGTGCGTGAGGGGTGAGTGAAACGAAATGTGTGTGTGTGTGGACGGGGGGGAGTATTCACTCACATGTTTGAAAACAGCAACTAATACTGAGCTCAGCCAAGTCATTTGAAAAAGAACTTAGCTTCGCACTCTTGCAGCTGCATTTCCGAGATCAGCTCCAATTAATCGTATTCTAACGCCTTCAGGCTAATTAGAGCATGTTCCCATTAAAGTATGTAGATAATTTGAAGCGGGTTAGACCCTGGCTGGCTCCTACCGAATCCAACAAAACACCATCCAGCTGTTAGAATAAGGATCAACAATGTTTGTCTCACGACATCCTTTTCTCTGTCGTCAGGGTCAACGATCTCTGTCATCATGGACCTAAGCGACATTCTGTCCATCACAGTCTCTGCGGTGGTCGCCGTTGTCTACACTTTCCTTGGAGGTCTTCGTTCTGTGGCCTACACAGACATCGTTCAGCTCGTCTGCATCGCGGTTGGCCTGGTCAGTGACAGCTGGAAATATCTAGAACACTCTAGTTAGTTATAGCTGGAAATATCTAGAGCACTCTAGAAGGCTTGGTCAGTGACAGGTGGAAATATCTAGAACACTGTAGTCAGTGACAGGTGGAAATATCTAGAACACTGTAGTCAGTGACAGGTGGAAATATCTAGAACACTGTAGTCAGTGACAGGTGGAAATATCTAGAGCACTCTAGAAGGCTTGGTCAGTGACAGCTGGCGTGTGGTCATTTCAGTGAGCACCGTAAGGGTCTGGGATGAGACACACAAACTGTCTGGACATGATTCCAGTTGACAGGACTGAAAGACTCTTTTTTTGTTTGTTTCGTTCGGTACTCCAAGATTTCTTTTCCTTCCTTATCCTGTCCCCCTTTGTGCGAAATCACCAGTGTGTGGAGGCACTCACCGTCTAATTTTATGAGCCATGGAGAATGCGAGATGTCCTAGTGTAAGGGGCTGTGGTTGTTCGTCGATGTTGGATGTTTTAAGGTTGTTATTGGTCTCTCAGAATCAGGGTTTTGGTTTAGTTCTACTGATGTGTATAGACATGGTGTGTTACAGGTAATGAAAGCTGATAGGTGTGACTGCTTCTTCTGTAGCTTCTGTGAGGTCAAGTGTTCAGATGGCTTTTGTCTGTTGTCGTTGTCCTGTCCAACAGTAAGGTGTTGCTGGTGTTTTTTTTTTTGTCAGACTCATGTTTTCTGTTGCCCGATGTTGACGAGGTCGAAATCTGTTGCAGGCAATAGCTTGTCCGTTTGCTGTCCGAAACGCAGCCGTGGATTTCAGCAAGCTGGGTAGCAGCTGGGTGGGCCAGGTACCCACTGACCAAGTTGGCATCTTTGTCGACCTCTTCGCTGTTGTAGCCCTCGGCGGAATTCCTTGGCAGGTGAATGAGCATGGACGACACTTTTTCTGCAACAAACCACACACACCCACACAGAGATTAGGTTGTACAGATTTTGCTGCAGGAGAGAGGGGGAGAGGTGTGAGACGTGGAATGAATAACCTGGATGTTTCAGGTGCAAAAAAATCTTTTAGGAGAGAAAAGACCATAGCGTAACAAAAATAGGGAGAGATAAATTAGTAAAGCAGAGATAAATAGTGATTTCCACATGCTTACAGAGGACCTTAACTTGAATGTTAGTGATCGCCATGTTCAGTTCTCTCTGAAGTGTTTACATGTCGGCAACACTCTGTGACAAGGGTAGATGACAGTACGTTCTTCACAACTGTCCCGAGTGCTCTCCTTCTTTAACCTTCCCACTACCCGGTACCAAGTACCCTTCTTACTCCCACTTCTGGTTATGATGTGTAGGGGTGTAATCTTGCTGTGCACAGGTGTACTTTCAGCGCATCTTGGCCTGCAGCACCACGGACTTTGCTCGTCTGTCGTCGTGTGTGGCCGCCGTCATGTGCGCGCTGTTCGCCGTGCCGCCGGCGCTGATGGGGCTTGGCAGGAGCCGCCACAGGTCAGTCAGGGTCACAGGTCAGTCAGGGTCACAGGGCAGTCAGGGTCACAGGTCAGTCAGGGTCACAGGGCAGTCAGGGTCACAGGTCAGACATGGCACTGGTCCCCCTTCAGGTCGAGAAGCCGTCAGGAAGACTACAATTACCCGAGCTTTGTCTCTATCTAGGAGACCGGTTTGAAGATTGTCTGGTCATTGTCCCACTATAAGAGTGGCTTGTCGAGTTTATAGTGTCACCAGTAGAATAGTTTGACTGGGTTACAGTTCTCATCATATTTGACAAGTTACAGTTGGGGTCACGTGGTAGACTGGCGAGACACGCTGTTGCAGACACTGGTTTGACTTCCTTACATGTTCGATCAGGTAAAAAGGAAGGGGGAAATCAGTGTTTTACACCTCCAGCAGCTAAGGCTAACCCTGATTTGATTTAATCACGGCTAAGCAGCCAGCTCAATCAGGTAAAGGCGACTGGCCTATATACCAGATGACTACTATTATAAGCCCAATATTAATACCTGCCGCTCCTATCAATCATGATAGACTCAGGCAAATAAAATTTGAAAAAAAAGAGTTTCTAGCTTCATTTCAGTTTGAGTAAACAACTGCATAAAGCGTAAAAGAAATACGAATACAACATGTGTTGGAATAAGTAAGGTATACAAATAGACTGTAAATACATTGCGTGCAGGGGAAGCAAACCTTCACACGGGCAAGAAAAGTAGCATTTACCTCCCCTAGCTCGCCTTACTCTCGACCTATTATCTCACACAATCGCGGTTCTCTAGAGAAGTTATTGGCGACAAGATATTGAAAGTAAAAAAAACAAATTACTAATATTATTATTCTATCACTGAGTTAAGTTCGATATATATATATTGACACTATCCCAGGTCTTCCACTAGCTGTAACCTTGACAACCAAATGAACCATTTGTGATGTCGGCGCTTTCGTTCTCTTTCTGTGATGTTTGTAGGTGGGTGTCTCCATAAACATAATATATTGATAGTATCTGAAGAAAATCGGCTCTCTTGGAGAAATAATATCCTTTACGGAGCTTAAATTATTTTTACAAGTTGTAAACTTGAAGTGAGACTATCATACTCTCCATTACCCTCCTCCGTGCCATCTGTAGTAGCAGTCACTACATTCTAGTACGTGATTACTTCAACAAGAAAAGATACAGATTAATTCCTAAATTTTATTTTAAACACTCGAATGTAGTTTGAATTAATAGTCTCTTCTGCACCACTAAAAAGGATGTATTGAATTTATTTATATTATTTGTGATAGCTTTGCGAAATGATGTCTTTAGTTCACGGTACAATCATGTCCTAGTAATAATTAGCTATTATTAGTATCGTTGTTATGCTTTCTTTTCACATATAATACAGTTTTTATGTCCTTGTATTTACTTTTACTTCTTTTACCTTTGTATATGTATTCAAGCTTTGTATGGGTGAACTGTTGATTGTGTATAGTTAAAATTTCTCCATACCCCTCATGGGAGGAATGACTAAAATAGCATGTACAATGTCAAAAAGACAACATCTGGTCGTCACACGCTCCTTACTTTCCCCGCAAGCAGGCAGATGATAGATGATAGTAAGGGAGTGAACATTTTAAAGATTTATGTCAAGCCAGTCTGTCAGTCTTCACAACAGCTTGCAACATAGAGACCTAGCGACAAGGGAATCATATCGACTCTGAATGAAGTTCATTCTTCATGCTGACAGACGGAGAGAGGGAGAGAGGGAGAGAGGGAGAGAGGGAGGTGGTATGGAGGTAAGCACATCCAGTTTCAACACCTGGTATAACTGTAGCAGGGACTCCAACACACAACAAACCCTTGACGTAATCCCCTTCTGTTACCTGGCCAAAACGGGACGCGGGTTTTTTTCCCACCTGGAGACCGTCATTCAACAAGTTCAAGGAGCTCCAAGACAGACTGCTGTGACTTATGTCAGTGCTGACGTCAGTGATCACGTGGGAGACAGGGCGCGCATGCGCAGTCGTGATTTGCATGGCCGAGCCACTCAGTGTTATCGCTGCGGAAACAAACGTGTGCTGTTGACGTCAGGTCACCACACCCACCCTCTTCCCCCACTACACGCGCGCACGCAGACACACAGACACATGTATGACGTGGTCAACACCACTGTGACGAACGTGCAAGATAAAAATATCGAGGGACAGGTCGACTTGTCTAGTGATAAATCGTGCACGTGATGGATCGTCTTAAGGATGAGAGAGAGAGATGGATGAATGCGAGTTAGACGATGAAAGAGAAAAGTAACTACGAAGGAGATAATTGACCACGGAGACAGACACACGTACGAAGAGGTCAACTTCGCAGGGCGTGAAGACGAAAATACCCAGGTGCAGGTCGACTAGTTCACGTGATGGATGAGAGAGACAGAAGGATGAATGTGTTTAGAAGACGAAAGAGAAAAGTAACTACGGAGGAGATAATTGAACAAACAAGGAGCGGAGATAGCGAGAGAACCATGATGTGCCGTGGGGAGTGCCTGTACACGCTTTTCTTGTTTGTCCGCCCAAAGAATGAACACTTTATTCTACCTCCGCCATGCATGCACACGCGCCTGGGGACTGTGGCTTGAGCGCATGCGATTAAATAAATAAAACTTTTGTTACTGAGTGCACGAAGGTGACAGGAGGCTGATCGCCAGCAGGCTTCGTCAGCTTCAGACGTGGGTGTCGAATGCCGGAGGACATCATCGAGGGCTCGAGTGAAGGACGACAGCTGTGATGTCAAGGGGAGAGAAATCTGTGCGCTATCAATAGCTGGCGATTCTTGTTGCGATTCTTGTTGCGATTCATCAGGGAAAACAAGATTACAAAAACAGGTTTAACATGGTAGACAACACAAATGTAATTACAGCCAAAGCTGCACGTGAAGGACTGAGGGTGAAAGTTGTAAGCATGAGCTGAGTGAAAGCAAATCATAAGACTGGTGAGGGTAGAGTGTAGCTCACTCATACAGAAAAAATGTATCTCATAATTTTAGATAAATTAATTGCTGGTATTTTTTTTCCAAAACGTTTCTTCCCTTCTCTTAACCTGACAATTTTTTTCACTGAAATTTTATTATTTCTCCTCTCTGTACGGCAAAAGGTAAATCCATGAGCGGCATACAGGTGAAAAGTTAGAGAATCATAGAATATTCTTGCCCTGCCGACAAACAATTCATCCAGCTTGAACAATCATTAATTAAAATAACAGCATTTGGTTCACCACAAAGTACAGGTTGTACAAGTCCTTGTAGTACCTACCCTGCTGTACAATAACCACAAGACCAACTATTTTGCATGGATCGCTGCCGCCACCCTGATAGGATGCCAGAAAACCCTCGTCATTCTCGACTCTCCACACTCAATGAGTTAATTGTGTTGCAGACTGGAACTCCACGTCTTACCTGGGCGAGGTGCCGATACCTGCTGAGAAGATGAGCTTAATGCTGCCACTGACCCTGCGTTACCTGTGTCCGCGCCCCGTGGCCATCGTGGGCATTGGTACCCTGGCGGCTGCCGTCATGTCGTCTGCTGACTCGTCCATCCTGTCGTCTGCTACTGTCTTCACTAACAACATCTACCGCAACGCGCTCAGGTCGCAGGTACGACACGCAAAGCCTGGCTCAAGACACGATGTATTGGATCTGAATGTACACGAGGGCGATACCAAACGGAGAGGACAATTATTTTGTTGAAAATAGTTTTGGTTAAAAATATTCAATTATGATACTTCTGAAGCGACTATGGCTATGTGGGTGAACATTTTCATCATAAATATTTTTTTCCATTTTACAATCATGTCCTAGTAATAATTTAAAAAATGATAAGAAACACTCATTGCCAATTTGTTTTGAAGAGAGAGAGTGGGAGCAGAAATGAGGAGAGAAGAAATAAGAATGAAAAAGCAAGCCAGAAGTAAATTGTTACAGCATATGCATTTTCTTCCAGGCCTCGGACAGAGAGCTGGTGTGGGTTCTGAGGGTCGCCATCTTGGTAGTGGGAGTCATCAGCACGGGCATCGCCATCGTAGCCAGGAGCGTGTACGGCCTGTACGTCATGTGCTCTGACCTCATGTACGTCATACTCTTCCCACAATTCACCTGCGTCCTCTTCCTGCCCGGCACCAACTCCTACGGCGGTTTGGCTGGCTTCGTCATCTCCCTTTTGCTGAGACTCTTCGGTGGGGAAAGTCTGATCGGCCTGCCTGCCGTCCTGAAATTCCCTTTGTACAGCGAGCAGCACGGCCAGCGCTTCCCCTTCAGGACTGTCGCCATGTTGTGCAACTTGCTTGCAATCGTCCTGGGATCCAAGCTCACCCACGTGGCTTTCAATCGCGGGTGGCTTTCCCCGTCTTTGGATATCCTCCACAGCTTTCCCCACCCCCTCCACCCTCACAGCACCCGGCCTTGGAGATGAAACATCCATCCACTGACAACAGCTCAGGGGAAGTAACTTTCACGATGCAGCAAACTCTCGTGAAAAACGAGAATCACGTTGAGGACTGTTCCCTAGACGACGATGTCAGCGATGTTTACTCGACAACCCGCGGAATGACTCAAAAACTAGAAGCATGTACGTCGCTCCTTCCTTTGACTGCATAGCGCAAGTTGTTTTAGTTTCGGTTAAACAAGGTAGACAATCATATTTTGTACAGGAACTATGGTAGACGAGAGAGACAAAGTTGGAATGAATGCGAGGCTTCATGAAGCTTCTCTCGCACGCTGTGACCTCGCCATCTAAAGCAACTTGTTGTCTTCTACATGTGACTCAGTGTGAGGTCAAGATGTTAAACTTAACCCCTTCACCTCCTCAGGGAGGTGGGTGGAAAGTCAGAGAAGCACAGAACATTCTTGCCTTGCCAATCCCTCCAGCTTGAACAACTGTTAATTAAAATTCTTTTTAATTTAAAAACTTGATGATCAACTATTATTTAATTTGATTATTGTGACAGGCCAGATGAGTTGTTGGCCGCCTGTCTGTAATATCACTGTAATGGAAAACTGAGTCAAAGATGAATGAATACTCATAATACTCGATTGTTGGTCGGTTTTTCTTGCACAACGGATTTAAAAGGTTAAGTAATCAAGTAATGTGTTCTTCGAATAGAAATCCATGTCCTACTTGCCATAAATCTCAAGTAGGTGTGTGTATGTGATATATACTGCATTCGTCTTTGCACACGCCCGTGTGTCTGTATTTGCTTGAGAGTGTGTTTGTAGGCTTGTGTATCTGTGTGCATGTGTTTTTGTATTTATATAATATATATATAAGATAGAGAGAGATGTTGACTGCATGGTGTCTCATCAGTCACGCTTAAAGACCTCGACAAGAAACACATGCTAAAGTCTCGTCTAGCATCTTTTTAAAACAAAATGAGGGCTGTCGTGGGCGAGATGGATTAGTTCGGGGACAACAAATAGCAGCAATCGATTTTGTCTCCCACTTGTCTTCGCATCGTCCTTCACCTTTCTTTCTTTCTTTCTTTCTTTCTTTCTTTCTTTCTTTCTTTCCGAATAGAGTGATATATTGTTTATGTTCTATCGACATGCAATGCAGACTTATGTTCTGTCCTCCTTGTGCCTGCGGGCATCTCTGACCCTCACGTGCGTGTGTGCATGCAGTTGTTCCTTTTTTTCTGAGCTGTACAAGTGAATGCAGAGATACAGGGAATAATAAATTAAATAATAATGTATATATAGTTACATGCATAATTTTATAATCATTCAAGCATGCGCGCAGGAGAACCCACTTGTGTCGGTACGCTCCTGTCTTATCCAGTTCAAGAGAGAGAGAGGATGAAAAAAAATACAAATACATTTGTAAAAGCAAACTATGATCTGAAACTTGCCATCAGTATCGTGCTTACCTGACGCAGACAGCAGACTTCGTCTCAAATTTCGCTAGAAAAGTGAAACGCTGCTGTTGGCGATTTTTGTTAAAGACCTACAGGAGTAAGCTGAGGTTTTTTTTTCAGCTCACTGAGTTGAGTTCTGGAGAGCAAAATAGGACTTATCAAATTATCAGCGAATAGATTGTTCTCGAGATGTAAGTGACAAATATCAAGTATCATCAGGAACAACAACAACAAGAACAACAAACTTCCTGACATCACGAATGTGTCGAGACACTCATAAGTAAAAGTTAGCATAGAGACTACTACTCGCAATGGGAAATCTTGGACCATAGGATCAGGGTATAAAGTAGGACTTTAAAGGGGTAAGTCCAGGACTGTACAAAAAGTTCGGTGTCACTGACCAAAAACCTCAAAATATAACATGGGTGGCACCGTTGCCTTGTTGTTGAAGGCAGAGAACATCTAAAAAAAAAAACACCATGACAACCACTTTCTATTATCTATCAGGGACATGACACTCTTTGTCAAGTACCAGATTTCAGCAATTTTTCTGCTTTAGTCTGTGGTCCCAACTCATCGGTTGTTTGTGGGCTCAACAACGATAGTTTCTTAGTGACATTATTTTCTCACCCTAGTACACCTTTAACCTGTGCTCTCCACAAGACGAGGCTCAAAAGTCACAGCAGCCAACCAACACCAAGTAGAATAAGAAGCTTAAATGTCGAAAGTAGCAACAGCTGCAAAAGAAATCAAAATTTGAAAAGCAAAGAAATACTCATCGACGATCATATTTCGGGCAGTGAGCTGATCCCCTTTGTCAACACAGCTTATATAAGCTTTCTCCGATTTCTTACAATCTGATTGTATTTATGTTTGATATGGCCGCGTTCTTATTTTTTAGTGAATTTATTTTTTATTACATTTGAAGAAAAATACTGCGATGAGTAGTTTGGTATCTGATGTACAGGTAGAGCTGGTGGCTAGATGTCTATAAAAATGTTGTACTTGCCTTTTCTGGAAACATTCCAGAGGGGCCTACTTTAAGGATGGTCAGAATGACTGACTAAATAAGCATTTTTTCGAGCTGAAAACTGAGGCTGATCAGATAACTGAGAGGCAAGTATTTGTTTCAAGATTGTTGATGCCAGACTGCGGCTGACTTTGTGAACTGTTTATAAGAGAGTACCAAAATGTTTCTAGGTCTTTGTTTCCTACCTTCTCGGCACTTCTTGTCATTTCGCCTTACGGGGTTCAGGTAGCAGGTGGTGCTATCACTTTCTTTTCCCCTGATTTACCGATCCTGTTTTTCAAATTTGCGAAGGTGGTATTGAAAATAAGCAGACATATATAATGTATATATGTCGCATTCTCACTCTAGCATACATACAGAAAGGTGCAGTTGCTTTGGCATCCAACCATTTTGCCCAACTCATCCAGCAATATTTCCAACATTTCCCAAGAAAATGTTGATTTAGTTCAAAACTTGCAACAGTTCCTCTCTTCTGTAAATCTAATAAATAGACATAAACTTCGAACACACACACAGAGTCCACTGTCATCTATCTCCCGACTTTCCTTTCATCTATCTATATCTTAGTTTGAAGAGCCCCGAGAAACAAAGATTGGCTAGACACGAATCTTATTTTGTCAACATCAAAGAATAAATTGTCTCACCTGGAGGTATGTCCTTGGCACTGATCAAAAAGGTTTCTTGCTGTGTTACAGCCCCTCCTGGCGACCCTTGTACAGACCTAATCTGTTGTCTGTTCAGTTAATGGTGGACATGCGCACAGCATGCATGGTCATGTCTGCGACACCGACTGACGCACAGCAATTTGTCAACAAAGAGGATAAATAAGGTTTCTACACACTTATTGTCCAAGGTAACCAAGGAACTAGAGGCGATGGTGGACAAGTTGATGACAATGTCCAGCAGCGAAGCAGACGAGCCGGAGAATCCCATCATCATTACTGGCACTTAGCTCTTCTGGTGGTTGTAAGGATGTCTGTCTTCTCAGTTCTCCAGTGGTAATAAAGACAGATTCTTGTCTTCTCATCTTTGGTGAGATTACGAAGGATGTTTGGCTTCTCGGTTTTCTGGTGGAGATAAAGAAGGATGTTTGTTGACAGTGTGGGTTTAAATCCGTAAACTTGTACCTGTACATTGACTCAGAAGATGGACGTGAATTCGGTGTGAAATGTGTGGATTTGAAATAAATGAATATTGAATCTGGATGATGAATGCATCGTTCATATCTAGAATTTTGTCTCTTTGTGAATAAATATTTATTCAGCTTAGCAAATCTGAGTTGCGAAATGATACACATACATCAGTCGGTTAATAATCGCAGAGAATTTTGTTTTAGTAAAGCTTAGTCAAATAACACCTGCAAGGATGAATTATAAGAGCTGTAAAGCAAAAAACAAAACAAAAAAAACTATAATAAACAAACTACAAAATTTAATTTATAAAAAAACAAAAGCTTAAGGAATTTTTTCTTTAAGAAGAAAAAAAAAAAAAAGATCGAAAGAACCTCGTGCATTGTGTGGCTAATCTGTTGAGACCAGAGGCAGCCATCCAATAAGAGGTCAATGACCTCGCGATCAGCTTGCGGAGGACGGATCGGTCTACCCGGGGGAAGAGCTAAGATCGTTTTCCCCTTCCGGTCTGCTGCGCCAATGACACTTCTTTTCTGTCAAGCAAGAGAAGAGCTTGTGACTAAAAGCTTCCGCCCCCGGCATGAAGCTCAGTCAAGCAGACACTTTCTCTCCAATACTCACGCAGGTAGCAAGGTTCCTATGACAAACTGTGCAACCCTTCTCTCTTCCCTCTTGAACCTATGATGGCAGTTCTCTGGGAACGAGGAAATGGACCTGAAATCGAGATCGTCGATCCTCACAATTTATGTTCGGCTAAGAGAGATGAAAAAATATGTCAGCTAAATGAGCACCGAAGTATTTTTTCTCTTTCTTTGTTTCGAGGGTTAAAAGGCGTTTTCAAAATGTTAAATGATTTAAAAACTGTCTTCCTTCAATCCCCCCATTTTGTTTTTAGTCATTAAGCTAGTTTTTAAATGTGTTCAAGAGAAATTATGTTGAAATTTGAAAGATAGACACATTTAGTATTACCTGTCGAAAGATCAGAAGGAGGATAGACTGCATTGCTCGAGTTCGGTCTGGACGGTTGGGGTAATTATTGGCTGCCAAGAACAATGATACACAATAATGTTTACCTCTGTATCACCATCACTAGCTCAGTGACTAGCTACAGTGTTCAGGACATCAGATGAATGGGCCTCTGGTGCAGTTATTGTTTTCTTTGTTTTTGTTTTGTTGTTGGTGGTGTTTTTTGGGGGGTTGGGGAATGGGGGAAGCAACGTGGCTGAAACGAGAAGATGCTTGGCTTTGTGGCAAACTACCGCAGTCTGATTTCCATGTAATGGCTCAGGGGATTCTAAAATGCATTGTAATTGATGCTTCTAATTAACAGTAATTAACGGTAAATACATTCGCATCAATTTTCACGAAGAACGAGAACAAAGCATGGTCCTGGCTGCACCAAACCGTACATTGAACACAGCACTCAGCAACCAAAGTTAACTCAATTACTCACTTAATTACTACATTAATTGTCTCCACGTGTGTCAGGACAATCAGAGCCCACCTCCCTCTCCCATTTCTTCCTTTTCACACTTCAGTGAAATCAGATAATGTCAGGATAAATGCTGATAGCTCCATCTGCTCAGTGAGGGATGAAGGTAGGGGTAGGGTTAAACTTCGTCAGTAGAGTAAACTGTTCATAGGCCTGCAGTGTTATTAGCGACTAATTACATTCATTTCTGCAATATGTGGCAGTCTCAGCCTTATTATAGCCGTTTATAGTATTTATAATCTCCAGCTGATGAGTTATGACCAGACCGATAATTCTATCAACTGTTAGACAGAACGATAACAAGCCACTCAGGACAGGATGCTCTCCCTTTTAGACATTAGCTGATTGGTCGAGTTGTCGCTGGAAGAGGAATCATGTGATTAAATAATTTTTTTTTAAAGTAAACAATACGTGTTTTGAAACAAGGAATTCGATCCTAGAGGGATTTCCGTTCCGAAACTCCAGTCTTATGTTAAATCTGTAAATATCTTTAGTCACTTGGTGTCCGCTGTTCCTGGTCACAACATTCTCAGTGTCTGAAGAGGTTTCTACCCCCCTTGACGACGAGTAGTAAGAAAAGCCGAGCTTATTCAACCCACTTAATCACGATTGAGTCGCCAGTTCCAGGACGATCGTTTTTTTGCTAGGTTATCTCGTTATCATCACCTCGCCTCGCGAGGTTAGCCTGCTGGAGTCATCTCGCCTCGCCTTCGTTAGCATCATCTCGCATCTTGAAGGACACACCCTGTCTTTCGTGGGGTATCACTAGAGCCATTCTTATATAACACAGTTCTCTTCTGCACTCCTTCAAAAAAAAAAAAAAAAAAAAACAGCAACAAAAATGTCAAATCACGAGGTCTAATCGTTTTATGATGGTGGAGCTGAATGGTGGAGATTGGGGATGTCTTTTAGTGCTCGGGGGGATAAAGGAAAGTTCAAGATATAGGACAGTAATAGACTAAAAGACTTGGAGGTATTCTTGAAAATTTCAATGTAGAACTATTTCTGATATGCATGTCCGCCGTCAGCGATTCTAATCAGCACAACTGGCTCTGAAAAAGTTGATTCTTCCTCAACCAAAGCTTCGTCCTCCGTCTGGTGCACGCGCGGCTTCTGGAGCCGCCTGCATGATGCCATGGCGCCTGGAGGCTGAGGAAGCCCCGACAATTTTCATTTGGTCTGCCGGTGGCCTGGTGCGGTCTTCGTCGCCTTTCTGTGTATAATTCCACTGAGCTTATGTCGCATTCAGTTGCCGTAATTCCTTCAGTAAATTCGTCAGAAGCACCTTAGCCAAGAAGAAGTGGGAGGAGAGATGAGTGAGAAGCCTGTCAGTGCTTCAATGGATGTGGAGAAGGAGGGAGAAAATCTCGAATACTTAATGAAGAGAGCGTTGCTTTGTAATATTAACAATTACTTTGATTTTGACATTGACGAGTAGTAATAAAGACAGGAATAAAGATGGCATCGACAAGGGTCATGTCTGGAGAAATTAATGGAATTTGAGCAGGTTCATTTTGTTTCGGTGTGCAAGGAACTCCAGCAACAAGCCCACGCAGACTGGCTTGTGCACTGAATCACTATCTCTCCAACAACAAAAAAATAGATTGAAAATTAGCTTCCTGTATGTTTCCATCCATTAAACCAAATTGCCACTTTCGTATCTTTAACATCTGTCCTTTCTACCAGATCCCTCGGCTCTACCTTTGATAACCGAAATTCATCGCAGTCCGAAAACCTGATGACCACACTCCTGTGTCTACCATGAGGATCTGAAACAAACTCCACTTTCTCTGCCCCCCATTCTGTTACTGCTGACTTCATCCCAAAAATCCTTAAAACCTTTTCCGTTGAAGTAAGGCTTGCCATCAAGACTTTTGTAGTCCCTGTGAGTGGTGTTAGGTTTGACTTCGATGTGTTGGTGTAGATTGGTCACAGGTGTATAGTGCTAGGGTGTGATATGTTTTCTGTCGGTCCTGGCAAGCTTGCAATATATGTGAAATATTTTATTATTCTGGAAGCAGTGTAAAAACAACCAGCACCATAAAAAACTATGCCAACGACAACAAGCAAATGGATGTGGAAGAGACAAAGTCTAAAGAGGACAAGGATGAGAACCCAGCAGGTCACGTGGCGGAGTGTCTGTTGGATGGAGTGAGGGGAGGAAGTGTGGAGGGTGAGGATGAATAGGGTGGAGAGTGTTAGTAGGTCGACAGCTTGGGTTGCAGCTCCTACTTTTCCAGACTTCAGCAACTCATTTTGTCACCCCAGTGGGCGGGGGAGACGCCGGCTAGCAGGGTTATGTGTAAGTTTGTCACCGAGGTCAGCAAATGACTGGTAGGTTCGTGGTTTCCAAGAGCTTCTTCGCTGTTTCCTTTCATTGTCTGCCCGTCTTTGTACAAAACTACAAGTCATACAAAACTACACGCCCTCGTTTGAATTACTCATCTTCATACTTGCCAGGCCGGTTTCACACTTACCAACACATAGTACGGTGCAGACCAGTGGTACATCGCATAAATAAAGTAAAGGTCACAGACTGCCTTATATAGAAGCAAAGTAAGTGTTTCATCGGATTTGTAGATGGACCTATCCTTCTTCGTCTGCCAATTAATTCTTCTAATAACTAATTGACTGAATTAAATTGACTTTTACCGGAATGTGAGGAACTGAACGGTGCTCACACATAGTACTTGACTCTCTCTCTCTCTCACACACACATACACTATGCTACATATCTTACACGACATACACAAGACACTACACAATCTTTATATGCGCACACTCTCTCCCTTTCCCTCTCTCTCACAGACATACACTAAGCATACACGCTCACACACCTACACTGACAAGCACGCGCGCAAACACACCTGCACACACAAGCACAGGTGTTCATCACACACTTTCACTGGCGCGTGCATGGCACTTCTAGACGACGAACACACACACACAGTTGCAATACAACATTTAGCAACAACGACCACTCCGCTGTGCAGCAGCCCATCTGTCGCACACAGCGCTGCACGCACACCACGCGCGGACACACGCCCCCGCACGCACGCACGCACGCAGCCAGAAAAGGAAAGCAGCCAACGCAGCGCAGTCCTCGCAGCCCCCGTCTTCCTCCCTCGCTGCTGGGGGTCGGGGGAGCACAGTAAGAGGAGGCAGGGGGATGTTGCGGTCACAACATTGGCGACAACGAGGCGACATCCACTGCAGGGTTCGCCAGCAGCCACCGAGGGAGCCATCGTCGTGCCCACTCCCGCGCCGCACTGGGGCCAAGAGCGGCCATGCGCTTGACTCTTAGCACGAGGCCAGCGGCGGTGGGGGCCAGGGACGGTTCGAGTCCCGGGCCC
The DNA here is from genome assembly GCF_003073045.1 of Pomacea canaliculata. Taxonomy (NCBI): domain Eukaryota; kingdom Metazoa; phylum Mollusca; class Gastropoda; order Architaenioglossa; family Ampullariidae; genus Pomacea; species Pomacea canaliculata. Next base: position 45,391,227 of record NC_037590.1, on the reverse strand, counting down.
GAGGCCTTTAACCCCCAGCAGGTGAGAAAAACTGTCGGAAAAACAAGAAGCGACATCCCGTTAGAGCTTCGCGCACCAGGCAGGGAAGATGCTTCTCAGGATTCAGGCTTGTTTTCCTTGGAGGATCTGGATGGTGAGTGTTACTGAGATTTCTTTGTAAATACCATGTTCATATGTCATACTGGTAGATGCTGTTATTAGACGTTTTACACAGGTAAACACGTACAGGTGTGTTTAAAGAAGAAAGGAGGAAAGAGCAATCGATACAACACGAAGGGACAGCAGGAGGTATAGGTGTCTGTCCTGACTTCAGAACAAACAGAAACAGATGGAGGAGGAGTGTGTGGGTGAAGATAAGTGAGATTAGTATCCTCCCGGCTACGGGTCGTTGTGGTGTGTACACTGTGGGTGAGTTCTCGCGCAATATCTCTGCCAGGTGACAAGAACACGTAAGACACGATTGTAAGAAATAAAAAGCCCGACAGCTGCGGCCTCAAATTAAAACATTACAGTATAAAATGTGCTGCAAATGCTACACTAAATGGTCTTCCGATGTTCTTGTGTAGTAGGGGTGCAGTCTGCAATCTGTGTAATAACCGTTTGCAGGTTGGAAGGCGAAACGTGGTGATGTTTAAAGACATGTCTACCATGACTAACATAAAGACATGTCTACCATGACTAACATAAAGACATGTCTACCATGACTAACACAAAGACATGTCTAACATGATAAGTCCACTGGCATAGTGGAATCCCGCCTTCATGGTACAATCGTGACGTAAGCACTATAGACCTGTCGACATCCGCCATCAAAGGTAGAGGCCAAACAGTTATGGTATAAAAATTCGGAAGCAAATTGAAAATGTGTGCGTAATATATTTTAAATTTTTTTTTCTTTTCAGTAGCCGTAGCTGTTTCCTGCCTTAGCGTGTTTCGGTCAATTATTCCACAAGGTGGCTGACTGCTTATAAATGTCTGACAATTGTTTTTAAATGGCATTTAAAGGGGTTTGGAAACCGCGAACCTGCCGCCCCACAAACGCTTATCGCCCTAACGCTTTGAATATTCTTCCCTTCTTTTTTAGGGTTAGCTGAAGTGCAACACTTCTTAACTAAATTTACACCTTGCGAAAAGGTACGAAATGTTTAACGGGCATGTCTGAGGTCTGTGCCAGTATAAAAAGTCTAGTGTACTGTGTCACCAGTCGGCCATTTTATCCTCCGGGCAAAAAGGTTTCTGTTTCCCTCTCACGCCTGCCTCGTGATGTCCTCTCTTCCTCCCTGTCACACCTGTCAGAAATTTGTCAGCACATATTTTCTTCTCCCTCTACTCCCTTCCCCCATGCTCAGTCATGCGTGTCCGGTGTCCTTGTTTTTACAGTTTTTATCTAGTGTAACCTTCCTAAATTATTCGTCCTTGCTGGGGGATGTAGGCTGCTACAGGGTTCGTGGTTTTCGATTGATTTGCATTGTGATGAAAGTCGTTTTGAAAGTTTGCAATGTTTCTTTGAAGGATGAACAAATGAAAAACTTCCTCAAGTAGATTTTACTGACTGAATAAGTATTTTGCTTAATTTGTCAAGTGACAGAGCACATTTATGTAGTCGATAATAATGGTGGTGGTGATGATGGTGGTGTAGAAAAGGAAAGTTAGCTAAAGCAAGTTAGACTGTAATAGAATAGTATACTTTTATTATAATATTATAAGACAACCATCTAGATGATTTACATAAACAATTAAACCAGTTAGCCAAATTTAACAGTTTACATAATCTAATTACAGATGGTCCTCAATTAACAGTAAGGTTAAGTCTCGATAAAGCCATTGTGAGCTAAAAATATTGTATGTCGAATATAAAACAAATAACCAGACCAACTAAACATCATACTTTAGCCTAGCCTCCCTAACACGAGGATCACTTGAATATCTCATGCAAGGACCAAAATTCAAACTTTAAATTACAGTAACTACTGAATGCCTATCACTTTCATACCATTGCAAATTCGAACTATTGCCGGAGATTGTCTTTACAAAAAAAAAATAAAAAATAAAAAAAAAATTATCACGGATAGGAAAGAAAGACTGATGATTTTGAAAAGTTTTTCATCGAAAGCACGATGACAGTATAGCACCATGATCACACAGTTTAGCAGCAAAATCCCGTAGTTTAGCAGAATAATCTCGCAACAACAGAGTGCTCAAGTGCAAAGTCATTCACAAAGTTTACAAAGACATCTCAGGAGGGAACAGCATCGTTGAGTAGAGGATACATTGGCAGCAGACACGACATGGACCAGGGAGGCGGGAGTGTGTCCAAGACATCGAACAGCACGCAATGCAACACTTCTTTTCTCCTCCCCCTTGTACTCGCCCCTTTCTTCAACATCCAAGACTAAATCCTTTTTTATCTCGAAAAGTCGAGAAAAAGACAATAAAGTTTGTAAACGCCCACTCCTGTGTTGTGGTGCCAGGATTAACTCTGTTTCCGAGAATCCAGTTTATCTCTTTTTTTTCTAGAAGGCTTTGTCAGTTCTCGTCAAAGCTCTAATCCATCAGAGTAAGAAGATGCTCTCTAGCTGGTGAAAAATTACATGGCTGATGTGGTTGAAGAAACTTTCGGGATGCATTTGCTTGTCCTTTAATAAGATGCAAAGCTTCTTTGTAAAACATTACACGTGTTGAATATTCCATAAAACATGACCATCATCTAACAAAATTTGTATAATTATCAAAAGTCCTTCTTTTCTGTCTTATCTCCTTCTTGCTTTTATTGATGTGTTTCTCTCTTCATTCTCTCCCTATTCTGCATTTATGTTTTTGTCGTTTTCTTCCCTCGAGTCCGCCCAGTGTATCGCAGGAAATCCGGGCAATCTATGCACATTTGATTGAGTGGTCAGCCTTGGAATTGGCAGTGATGTTCCCATTATTCCCGTGATTGTTGCCTGGGAGCAGCAGCAGAAGCTGCAGGACTGTAGCAGTCTGTCCACGAACTGCCAAACGCGTGTCGCTTAGGCGATGAAGTCCGCGGTAAATGAAGACACTTAGGACTCGGCAAAAAGTTAGCAAAGGTGATCTGGGAAGTGTCCTTTGCCAGGGATTTTTTCCCCTTCGTCAGAGCAGGCGAGATTCAAAGTCAGACAAACTTCCCCACCTTAAATAAAAGAGAAAAAAATTTACAAAAAAAGGACAGAAAAAAGAGAGAAAGAAAAGAAGGTAGGAAGGTTTAAAAATAGCATGTGACGTCATCAACTAATAATGCCACTTTAATGAACACCTTCATTTCTTCCCTCCCTCCCGTAAAGAAACGGCCCAGTGGTGTTTGTCACCAACACAACAAAGATCGGGTGTTCAGGTCTCGTCTTGGGCGCGCCGTTTTTGTTTTTTTTTTTCCTTTTTTTTTTCTCTGCACGTTGGAGCTACTTAGACGTGAAGTACAGATGAAGGTATAAAACACTTTACTGTCCATGAGGACAAGGGCAAAAAATACCTTGGCTCAGAGGAACTTAAATATCATCTTCGCTGTCAACCATCTGTACTCATGGTTATGTAACAATAGAGCCTGATTGTTAACATATAAAATCCTCTCATAGTCAGTGTCAACTTTCACACGTGAATATTCCCCACTTCTTAAAAAAATGAAAAATTGACATAAGTTTAAAATATATTTGCTTTTATCGCCATTGATCAGGTAGACTGTAGACCAAGCACGCCTCGCTATCTTACAAAGAGAAATCCGAGAAAGGACAGAAACAAAGAAAGAAACACAAGAACGAAAGTTAAAAGTCGCTTCTGACTTCATCATCATCATCATCTAACTGTCCCTTCCACGAACGCTTCCAATGTGTTTTAAGAAAATGACTGTCGATGTTTTTAGGTCCTGTTCTTTCAATCTAATGTCAAATCAGTCCTCAGATGTTTTCGTCAGAGTAGTTGCAGCCTCGCTGGCCCTGAGGTCTTTAATTAGTTTCTAAATTAGTCTGTGAAACTGGCCAACTTTCTAAGAAACTCAGCACTAGAATTCGGAAATGTTACATTTTTTAGTTACAGATTTTATAGCATTACTTGCTTCCTCGTCCGCCATGAGTGGCAGGTAGCTACTATTCCTCATGTGCATCATCAGCCCACGCACACATCACTCCTACCTGCAAACACCTGACATGCCGGGTCACCTGCACTTAATTTCGTGTTCCGGTGTTCGTGGTCTTATGAAACTCATGTAGAGGCAAACTCCTTGAACTTTCTGTTATTTTTAACAGCTTGCTATCAAACAATGGCATGTCGTGGCGCTTGATGAGGTTGTCGCGGTTGGTGGCACACTGATGCACGCGTCTGTCACCACGAGAGTGACAGTCGGGGGTCGGGTGGGTTCGGTTCTCGGCTCTGTCATAATCTTTCTCTGGATTTGACCTGCGTCGGCGGCTTTTCTCCCAGTGACTGGATAGTGGATTTGATTAATGCTGCCCATGGTACTCCTCGCATCCACCTTCAGTAGGGTGGGAGAGAGAAGGTCTTATTCAAATAAATACTATCGTTCATTTCACTTTTGTTTTGATGGATGTTTGCTTTCCTTCTTCTCCCGTCTCCCTTTCTTTTTTTCATTTCTTTTCTCAGATTTCCAACCTGTTGGACCAGGTGAGTCTCTTCAGTAATAGATAACAATCGATTTCTTTGTCGTCTCCTGAGCTTGTACAGGTGCGTGTCTAACTTTGTACAGACTTTAACCTTTAACCTTTAACCGCACGTAGTTAAGTACCATTAGGCGTCTTACCTCTGTGCCATTCTAGAAGAAAAGGAAAGGATTTTCTTGTCCATCTTGGATGAGAGTTCCATAACCTTACTGCCCTGATGAATTATAGTCCCTCCTTTGGTCTTGTGGTCAACGGCAAAAACACTTCCTTCTAGGGATTGAAATATAAATGGATGAAAGAACGCATAAAAGTGTTTAAGCAATTATTTATTCTTTGAAACAGGGTTATAATTCGTGGACACGAGTATAGTAACGATAGGATAACAGGATAGCATGGTGTGTGTCTTTAAGTTACAAAACTTCATAATTTACTCGAACAACAAAAATACTGAAAAGAAAAACTAGAATAAAGTTCAAAAACTATAAAACTGTAATACAGGAGTTCACTTATATACGTGAGTACAATCTGCATAATTTACACTCCTGTCTACGAGAGTAAGTCTTACAAAGGTAGTAAAACCGTCTAATGAAATGTCTCGACATTTATTTCTGTTTTTCTATTTTTTAAAGAACATCACTGATTACTTTGACCTTAATTTACTGGCACAACACTTTTGGACACAATTTCCTTTGTTGTTACAGAAAAATAATCTCGTGGGTGTTAAAACAGCTGAACTGTCAATTGTTCCAATTTCCACAGTCTGTAGAATTTTCTTTTTTTAGAATTAACCGTCAACCACTTCAGCCACAACGTGCGACTTCCTCACGTTGCCTTGGTTTCGCACGTGACGGAGCTCCAGCGTGTGACCTCTTCATGTCAACAGACTAAGATGAAATGTCCGGACCCTGTTGACTCGAGAAAATAGAAATAAATGAATAAATGAATGTGACAGGCTACCCAGAGGGATTTCCGAGATAAAACATGGGCCTCGTGATGTTTCACGAATCGCATCAAGAGCACTTCTGTCTTTTTCCTGTTTCTTGCCGTCCTTGGCTTCGAACACCTGCCTGTCGCCTTGACATCACATCACAGGTCTGATGAGTGGTGGACCCGTTGGTGTCTGACTGCAGGAGGCTGTAAAAAAGTCATTAATGAAAACTCAGGTAGGAGGTTGATGTGTGTCGTCCTCCATGTTGCTCCATAACACAAGCGATTCCGTATCAATCTAAATTCGTGCAACATTTTATTGTTATTTCTCGAGGTATTATTATCGTCGTCGTTGTTATTGTTATTATCTGTTGGTGTAAATGTTATATAGCCCCAATGCTTATTAAGTCTGAAAGAATAGTATATTAAATCGTAAATTGGTGGTCAATGAAGAAAGTTTTTCTTCGAAACAGAAAGACATCTTTCATCTTTCAAAAAAAAAGAAAAAAGGGAAAAGCAGGTCCTTGACTGACCATCTACGTAAATGACATAACAGCAAAATAAATAAATAAATAAATAAAATGAAAAAAAATAATAATAATATAAAGGGATGGGAGTAGATTCGCATTTCACCCTTATCCCATAGCAAAGCAGGCATAGCTTTCAACAGGTGCATCTGCACAGAAAAAACACTGTGCCTAAGACGAGAACTGAATCAGGACCATCGAATCTCACTGGTCATCATATCTAGTTTTACATGCACGTGGTATTGGTCATACATAATGAACCGTGCTATCGGTCACAAACATTGGTAATGAATATTTAACCATGGTATTGGTCACAAACATGTAACCATGGCGACACCACATCGTATTTAAAGGAAACATCAGAATGGTCATCTCTCTGACCAGTGATGACCACAGAATCTCTACTGGGGCTTCGGTCTGCACTGTTTCATTCACATCCATCAGTGCCAGAGAGAACATGTGGGCAGGTCAAAGACAGCTGGTCCTTCGGAAAGAAAACCTTTGTAGATATGTTGAGGTTTTCGCTAGCATAGTTTGCATTTATAACTTTTTTTTTTTTACAATTTATGGCCGTAAATTATTCTTTACTTTTGTGAATGTTTCAAATATAGGTCATTATTCTCTTCCGTAATGTTTTATGATTTCTCTTGTTTTAAGGATGATTTATTAATGTTATTTTATAAAGATTATAAGGAACGACTTTCGCATAATCATCTAATTTTATTTTATTGTCGTTAACAAATATTTTTTGGTGCATTGGTTATCTTCAGACAACGGAGGAAGGAAAACTGATTTGTGTAGACTACCCATCAGGGTATAAAAAAGACAAACAAAAAAGAGAAATGCCAGAAGATTCTCAGAGTGGCTGACAAGGAAAAAATGAGTGTCGTGACAGTTCAAAGTACCGGTGTACAAAATAATTAACTAAAATATTTTTAAAAAACGAAGCAGGAATTAATTTTGTTTTCGTCGTGTTACTCGGTGACAGGAAAAGACAGGCGAAGTGGCCCTGATGTCACTTGGAGACATCCTTAGCAGGAGATCCACCCGGCTTATATCAGAATATTTCTCTTTTTATCCCTTCGTGATAATTGTAAGCCCAAACTTTTAATTTTAAAAGAGCTTTCTGATATACTTTTTAGGCAACAAGAAAGAAAAATCCCATGAAAATCAGGGATGTAAAGAGTCATTCGAGGATGAACAAAAAAGAAAGAATTAAAGAAGTGAAGGGAGAACAGAAAGAAGAAAATGAATGAATGAAAAAAAGAAAGAAAAAGAAAGAAAGAAAATGCTTCCTACATAAAGTCATGAGTTGTAATAAATTGATAGCTGTGCTTAGAGAGAGGTAAAATGTTTTTGTTTAATGTTGTTCCTCTTGCTTGACTCTTTCCTTCCATTAACAGTTGACTTGGAAGAGGAGTTGGAGTACGTTGGGTAATAAGTTGCGAAATGGATGACCTGACCTGATCAGCTTTTATTTTCTTTTAATTTTCTGTGCCATACAATGATCTACAAGTATGCAGCACTCTAGAGATTTGAACCCTCACCTACTGAACTCTGCGTTGACGTGCGCAAAAAAAGAAACGCACCGATCATTGTAATTTTCCTCTCGCTTCGTCCTCTTATTTTCTTTTTATTTATCTTTCGCTGTCTCTCCACAAGGCTGTCTTTGTTGTGCACAGGACGGGACCAGCAGGTGGGTCAACCTATAATCGAAGCCTCACCTGTCTGGCGATGGCCTCGTCCACATGCTCCTTTCGTCTCGCATTGAGCGGTGTGAACACCTGTGTGACTTTTTACTGTCGCAGGCTGGTAATAGCTTGTCAACGAGCTTTTTCCGAGGGCTGACGTAATTTTAGTTCATCGCCACGTGTTTTATTAAAAACCTGCGTAAGACGTCACACAGGTATGTACCCGAGCATTTTGTTGAATCAGCGCGACGCATGAGGAAGGAGAACAGGTGTTGTGGGGAAACACTTTAGGAATCAGTTGATGATCAGAAATCCTTTTGGTAGTGAGGTTTTACAAACTGCATTTATATGGGATGGGATCAGTATTCTGTGTGAGAGAGAGAGCAGTGTCCATCCCCTTTCTCCATCTTACTTTTTTCCCCACTCCTACGTCACCTATCCCTTCGACAGCTGGCTCGGGTTGGGTTATTATGCAGTTCTACACGATTCTGAACTGTGTGAACCTAGGACACTAGTACTCTAACTGATCTTTGACATACTTTCTATGCAAACTACATTTTATCAGGGCGATCATTGAAAATAGTAACGGGTCATAATATACAATATTTAAGACAACCTCAGTTAACACTTGCTCTGTATTTAACACCACGTGACAAAAAGTCAACACTGATATAAAATATCTCCCAATAGATAACAGATACATATAAAATGACTTAAAGAACAAACTTATTTAAATATTTAAAGTACAGATTTGGTTTGCTGCCCACAAAGAACCTGTACCCACTCTTTATTTATTCACCGAGACTGCGACTATTGCCATGCTTGGTTTGTCTCAAATGTCTCACGTGGTGTAGAGAGGAGGACCTGTGTGTGGTCCACACTCCAGCTAATCAGGCCAACAGCTGCTGCAGCTTCCTGTGGGCTTTGGCCATCACAAGGTTCAGTTTATTGCTTTTTTCTGAACTTGGCACACGAGTCTACTTTATAGCCAGTCTATTGAGCGCTAAGGTGGTGGAGGGGTGAGATACGTCACATGGCAGTGGTGTCGTGGGAAAAATGTCCCCATAGAAATAAAGACGATAGACAAAAAAATGTCTACAGCCGAAAAAATGTTATGTTGTGGATGGAAGGGAGGAACTATTTTATACACAGGGGAATACTGCTTATAGAAGTGAGGGTGTATGAAAAACATCGAGGTTGTGAAATTTTGTCACATTGTGAAAATTATTTTTTATTAGAAAGAAAGATTTTGTTATGATATGACACAATGACGGCTTTCATCACGCATATGCATGCATGAAAACACAGAGATAGAAGAATGAATAAAAGAAAAAAGATAGAAGAAATAAATAATGTTTATTGCTCCTGCTTTGTACTTCATTGTTCTATTTACAGGCTTGCATGTTCATTGTCCAATCGGTTATTTATATTCAAAAACCACATTTACTCAGTAGTTAAGGAAGAAGCTTTGAACTTCATAGAGTTGACCATGGATGTGTACAGGTGGATTGCTGTCTGTCTGCCAAGACCAACGCTCATCCTTTTGCGAAGTTCTCCGCTGTTAGTCTCGGCGAGCCGTAACAAAGAATGTGACTAAACCGGAAGCTCTGTAGTCTCAAGCCTCGTTTTATTATTAACTGGGAAAAATGTCAGCAGTCCAGTAATACAAGTTCGTGAGTTGAAGACTGATTTGTAAAAGCACCATCTTTAATGAATGAACACCATGAGTGAAAGCTCGATCATCTACGAACACAGAACTAATTAATCGCAGAATTCACTTTAAAAGAAGCTTAGCTCTCCATTGACTTGACAAGGATGCTGGAGGCAGTCTTGCAGTATGGCAGTATCACAACCCTACACCGCAATAAAGAACACCAGGGTCATGGTCACTGGCGGATTAATCGAACTTCTTCTCCTTGAGCCGATGACGCACAAATGGGCAAAAAGCCAAGGATAAGACATAAGTTTAGACACTAGTTGTTATTTGTATTCAGGTAAACAAGTTTGGAGAGTCTAAGTTTGACACAAAAGGTCCAGGTGATCACCACTCAGCAGCGATGCAGCTTCGTGCGTTACGGAGGCAGAGTAATGGACTTGTTTTCTTCTGACGCCAGTTTCGGTGGGTAAGAGTTTGTCACTCTAGCTTTTCTGGGAGATTATCGAATGAAAGTCTTGTTTATTTATTGTGCTTATTCGATGGTTAGTGTTGATGAAGAAAATAGGAAGTACGGTCAATGCCAGCTAAAAATGTCAGATACCTCTTTCTCTATCCTCTCTCTCTCTCTCTCTCTCTCTCTCACAAACACACACAAATACAAGAAAACGAGTTCTTCGTCAGATATGAAACATTGCAGCTGCGCGCATTGACGAGTTTCTCGATCACAGGCAAATCGTCAATGAACCTTTCCCTTACTTTGTGAATGTGTCATTAGGTAATATTGTCATAGTGTACTTATCTGTCCTTGTGGTGTCATCATGGAATGTTGCTGTAGATATGTCTAGTGCTACCATCATGGAATGTTGCTGTAGGTGTCTGTCCTAGTGCTACCATCATGGAATGTTGCTGTAGGTGTCTGTCCTAGTGCTACCATCATGGAATGTTGCTGTAGGTGTCTGTCGTTGACCCAATCTTCGTTACGCGGAACATCCCTGTGTTGTGGTTGAAGATGTCATTCAAAGTTGAAAATAATTCCAATACTTGCCAGAGTAAGGCAAAGTGAAGCATACAGCATTGTGGTGGTGGTGGTTGGGAGGGTGGGGAAAGGAGCGAGAAAACCTCAACATTAGTGATTAGAAAAACAACTGACATTAGTCTTTAATGCCAGCCTTTTAAAGTTATTCAGAGAAATCACCTGAACTGATAGAGCTTCCCACCACCCTACCTCTCGAGAGACACCTGTTTCAATATCCTCTCTCGCTTTCAGCTCCCCACTCTCGCTCACTTACCTCACTTTTCCTCCCTGTTCATTCTATTCTATCCCCCCATCCTCGTTCGCCTTTCTCACTGTGTCCCTCCCTGTTCATTCTACTTTTCCTGTCTCTACTGTCTGCCACCATGTAATTTACCCGCAAAACAAAACACTCACTGCTTCTTGTTGATTGTTTGTGGCACCTCTTCATCGAGAACACTTTAAGCGAGGGTGGACGTCAACCTCGTATAATGACAGCCTCTGTCTTTGTGGAGCAAATTCCTCTTTTTGTTTAGAGCTTTCCTGAACAGCTTTTCCTAGGACTGCAGTCAAGTACTGTTGATGTTCTTCGTGTTGTGCTGAGAGAAGTCTGTCCTGATGATCCCCATTGGTGTAACGTGTGTAATGGTCGTGTTGTTACATTAACCCTATCGTTATGCCACGAAAATATAGTTGTGGGAAGAAGGAACCTTGCCTCGTTCTACTTAAAGCAGTCTGCGTGGGCGGAGGACTGGAGTGTATCACGCAAGCTGTTTACCTACTTAAACAACATCCACCCGATTTCTGTCTGTCGTGTGGCTGTCAGCACACAGTCGCCATGGGTCTGAGACCCGAGTCCTCCGATGGCGTGAGGACCGAGCTTTTGGCGCGTGCATCGTGTTGCTGCGACAGCTCGCGTGCTCAAGTGTCACGTGTTAGTCCTTGTCGCATCCGATGCTGATGTTGAGGGTACTGCGTCACATTCACGCTGCTGCTGCACGTGACTAGGCCAGGATAGTGAGATAGTGCAGCCCTGAGGTGTCAGCCCCTTCTGACGGTTGATACATTGTCTGACCATAGGAGGACACTAATTCATGTACATCTGACCGTTTTATCAAGGATGCCGATGATAGGCAGATGCTACTCCTGACCTTTGGAGCCAGCAGGCTGACAGTTTATGTATTGTTGACCATTCTTCTAGTAGGTTCTGAATTTGTGGCTGTCCAAGCCACTAACAGAAGTTCTGTCATTACTAGCTAATAAACTGTGGATTCAAACTTACAGATTGGAAATAAAACTGATAACATCTGAATTGCTGTAGAGATGCTGAATCATTTTAACTTCTGATAACAATCTCTCTCCTGCAATAAGTTTGTCGTGCACGCAAGGGGTGGGGATGGCTGCGTGTTTTTTCCTGAGTGAGTGATGAGAGAATACAAGGAAATGGAGAAAGGGCAACACTGTTCTCTATTATGAATTATTTGAAAATATGAGAAGAAGATTATGCATGTTTAACTTAATATTTATCCTTAAACCAAGGCAGGCGTTGATGAGATCTGTTTCCTCTCCAAAGTGATTAATATATTATCACTAGTCGTCAAATGATGAATTCTGTATAGTTTACGATATTCCCCGTCATGTCATCCATCATTGCAGTCATCCTTGTACAAACATGCCCGTAATGTTGTTCTATGATGTAACCACACTTGTTTAGTCTCTTCCTTAAACCTAACAGTAAACCAGATTCTTCCTTTCAAAGGTGACAGAAATGTGATTCCTGCTGCACTCACGCAATCCCGGCAAAGGAAAAACAACAGAATCGATGACCGAAAACAGAAACTGCGCCAATCCCCATCTGATAGTACACCACCTGCGTGGCTAAAGACAAAAATCAGGCGGAAAGGGGTTAAAAAAAGATAATCTGTCGTGGTCCTCGTCTGTGACGTGCTTGCGGTGGTTTTTCTTATCCCTTACCTGTGACATGGATGTGGCAGTCGTCTTTCCTCATCTTCATAACTACAGACCCTGAAGTCTTTTAACAAATGTGTGAAGCCCGCTGGGGAACGAAAAAACAAACAGCCCGTCAGGGTTGTCCAAAGTCCAAACCGAGGATGAGGTGTCCAGTGATCACAGGCACTAGACTGGAACTCACCAGGACGCATCCACCTTATGACTTAAAACTCCTGAGGAACCAGAACCAGTAGCCAATGGCTCTGCTCTTAGTTGACCCCAAACGACCCTTTCCTGATCTTCGCTGTAACCTAATATCTTAACGGACTTTATCTGCTTCCCTGGCTGACATATTTTGATGATGATGATGATGATGATGATGATGATGATGATGATGATGATGATGATGATGATGATGATGATATCTGTAGAGCGCATTTCCCCATGTAGATGCAAGTTCAATGAGCTATAGACTAAAAAATATAAACAAAGCTACAAAGACTGGGGAGTGAGAGGAACAGAACGCTTGATTATAAAATATAATTTCTGACAGACTGACAGACTTATCACACGTCACTACACGTCACATAAGGATAAGACAGACCACCACAAGCCCGTCACAGTCGAGAGATCCCACAGACTGGTGTCCAGTTCAGCTTGTTCCTCTTCACTGAGCAGTGATTCCCTCGCATCTTTTGTCTGCCTCGAGAGAATCGCGTTGCACGTGCATGACCAGTAGACTTTATCTCTGCCCGCCATGATATCGCCAAGGGAGGTAATGGTTATCCTAGAAAGAGGAAGCAAGTGAGTTCATGTATATATGCTAAAGGATTTTTTTTTAAAGGGAGGTCACTCCGATGCTGTGCTGAGATCCTGTGCGACAGGAAACTGTACGTCACTCTCTTCCCTTGTGCGTCGCGTCATGCGCCCCCGCGCTTCCGACTCAACCGACGTCCAACTGTCACCCTGACAACCACACCACGCATGCGCATTGCTTCGAATTTCTCTGAACGCTATCCAATTTATCCTTTGTTCTAATTTAGGATTTACGCATGCGAGGAAAGTAGAGTGCTTACCTCCTACAAAGGTGCCGACTAATTTTATTTTTAATCAGGAATAAGAAATTTTCTGATGTGTGTCTATTTGTTGAGATACTTTGAGCACAGCCACGATCAGAAAAACAAATAATAACAACGCTTCCTCGGTGACAAAAAAGGACATCGACATCAGTGGGCGGTTTTAACGCCTTCGCACTTTTACTAGAGATCGGTTGGGTCCGCAGTTCGTTTTGCATATTGTATTCTGCTAACTCAGAAAGCCCAAACAGTAAATGAAGGTCCGTCTACCTCTACACTGTCTGTACTGTGTCCGTTTTCGTCCTCAGGGGATATTTTCTGTCCATAAGTGTCAGACACAGCTCTCCCTATCTCTGCCCAATGCACCCACCTACACAGACATATTTCACTGTCTTTCAGGTGCTGCCACCTGCGCGTGGTGAGTGATAGAAGCAAAGATTTATTGCACCATGGGCGACTTAGAGGCCAATTCGACTAGGTTGTTCATGGTATGCCGTAGAAAGACAACACCCCGATCTGGCCTCACGTGTATTCACATTCCAGAAGCGTTGATAAGGTTATTTTCTACCTCATCAAAAGAAAGAAAGAAACAAAATATTTCTTCTAAACTCATTATCAGCCCACATCGTGAGCTCGGAAAAAACACAAATACAGAGATAAGCGGGCAGGCAGGCGAGGGCACTCGTCGTTTTTTAAGTAGGGTGGTGGTGGTGGTGCTGGGGGGGGGGTTAATAATTAGTCTGGGTCAGGTCTAGTTTGCCGTTGGCTTGGACCCTGGTCTCTCAGAAGAGTATTATACTTTGATCGATAAGCATCGAATTTTCGTATTACTTGATCCATACGGAGAAATGTTGTTAATAGAACGAAGGATAGACAGATAAAATACCAGAAGGTTGTTATGTAGAAACAAGCAGCTGGCCCTGGTCTTCCTGGCATAGCAATAATTACATTTTGTGTAGTTAAAACGGCTACATAACTTTTCCAGAAAGTTATATCATTTTGATTATTTGTCTGGTCAGTCTGTTCTTTCTTTCCATTCTATGTTTCTTTCTTTTTTTTAATATTAAAAGGTAGTAAAGCATTTGGTCCTGACAAACTGAAAACAGAACTTTACAACACTCGATACATAAAACTAAACCATTTTAATGTCATATTTTATGTTTTCTTATGAATGTTTTCTTAGAGGTTTGAAGCAAGCTGTTTCATTCTCATTATTTATTAATAAGTTAGCTTTACCAGCGCTAATGCAGTTGTTCTTCTATTTATTTGCAGACGATAATTATTGCCTTTTTCCTGTCACAATAATTGACCTACAAAACTAGTTAAATATTTGATAGACAACAACAAAACTTTTGGACTTAGTTGTAAATAATGAAGAAGTCAAATGCAGTTTTTGATGGCCCAAATCTGGAAATAGTTAATGCCTACAAATATTTAGGAATAATGTTGTCCAGACGAACTTTCTTATGTTTTAGATGAATTAGAGCTCGTAAAGGAGTAATTGCGATTCTAAAAGTTCTTTGGCATCTTTAAAGTCGTAATCTGTTATTATTTTTCAAACTGTTCAATACAAAGGGAGTCTATTCTTTTGGATGGTCTGATGTGCGTTAATAGCGATATTATTTAGACAATCCACTTGTTTGCTTTGAAATATTTTCTTAATGTGACAAGTAGAAATGGAATGATTTACTGGGAATGTGGTCAGTAACCATTCTTCTTTAAGACTTTGTAAGATGCCTGGCATATTGACTGAAATTTGCAAATTTGATCACCAATCGACTGCCTAGCAAAAGTTGTAAATACTTCACAGTTTCACAGTTTCGTTTCGAAGACACTAATTAACTTCTATGGATTGAGCACGGACTAAAATCCCTGGACTGCTGGCAGGCGATTTTTTTCAAGTTAACTGCTAAAACGAGGCATGAGACTACAAAGCTTCCGGTTTAGTGACATTCTTTGTTTAGGCTCGCCGAGACTAACAGCGGAGAACTTCGCAAGAGGCTAAGCGTTGGTCTCGGCAGACAGACGGGAGTCCACCTACACACGTCCTTGTCCTGAGTTAATCATATTTGTTTTCTTTGCATAATGATTTGGCCGATGGTTTAACGACATCTTAATTGCATTGTCGTCCATTTTCATGGTTGTTCCAGCAGTGATAAATCTCTCGTCCGCATCCATTTTCATGAGCTTCATGTACTCCTCTTTCTGTCCAGCAGTTCTGCGTACTTCTATCACAGCGCCACCTGCTGTTCCATCCAATCTGTACTTTAGTAACATCACCACCTGCTATGTTTTACCAGCTGTATATTCGTATTTAACAGCACCACCTGCTGTTCGATCAGCTCAATGTCCTCACGTAAAAGCGCCACCTGTTGTTGCAGAGTCGACTCTAGGTCTTCTGGTTGGGTGCTCGGCCGCCGCCATCTTGCTGGTCCTCGTCGCCGTGCTGCTGTTCTGGATCCGTCGTCGTCGTCGCCGCAAGTCTCTTGACTCTGGCCTCGACGATGTCAGCAACGATGGCCTCACCAAGTCAGCTCCTTCTTCCAGGTGAGGACAGTGAAACACACTTATGTCGCAGCCAGTATCGAGTGTCAAACGGTAAATGCTTTTAACCCAGCTTAAACTTTTTTCTGTAAACGAGAAATTTATGGCTATGGCAGCATATCTCTTAATGCACTTTTGAAAGAATTAAGTATCGTGTTTGCCTGAAAGTTCAATTTGCGTTGTGACTCAGACACGAAAATGATCATCGGGTTCTCATGCGTGTAGAAAATACATTTCAGGTAGGCAATGGAAAAATGTCAAAAGTAATGTCATCCAAAAGCGACACAAGAAAAAGCCATAAAAAAGGAGATGGTTGGAGTGACCAGGTGAAAATTACAGAGGATGAGTTAACACAGAATAAACCAGATGTTGCTGGAAAGGGATTTATGATCTTTGTTGATCGTGACGGAAAACACAAAGAAAGAAAAAAGTACCGTCCAAATAATGAAAGAATAACGGACCATAGTGGACAGAGGGAACAATGAAAGGATGGTAAAGAAATGATGCGGTGTACCTACCTTTGCGATTACTAAGCAATGCCATATTTTTATCCATCCCTTTCTTCAGACATTTTCTTCGCAGTGAAGATTAGTTAATGGTAGGAGTATGAAGATGGTGCTCAAGATACATGCTCGCTTACTCTGTCAGTCATTCATACTCGCTCTTCTCTACTGTTTCATCAGAACGCCTTCTCCCAGTCTGCCGAAGAGACTGTCTTGTCCCGACGCCCTCCAGTTCCCCAAGAAAGGACTGCTTGTGCGCTCCATGACCGTGGACCGAATCCCAGACTTCACTTTGCCAGAGCGCGTGCAGCCTCGTTCAGGACCCGAGCGGGTAGGCAGCATGACCTCCCTTCAATATCAACAAAGCCTCATTGGCTCTCTGCAGCCGGACCTTTACAGGTGGGTAACCCTGTCCGCAGTGTGTAGAGTGGCTGGCAATAGGTGGAAGAAGGAAGGTGGTCAAAGGTCATAACACTACACTGGTGGGAGGGCTACCCCTCTCCCCCTGTAGGTGTTTTATCACGAGCTAGCAACTAAGGCTACGCTGAGAAAGTGTTGAAGAAAGTGATATATGTGAATGAAGTTTATGAATATGATAATGTTTCTGTGACGATGATCCTGTTGTAATGACTTTGCAAAAATCAGGAAGAATCGTTGTTTCATATCGCAGATAGTACCACCTTGTCAGACTACAGATGTAGACAGAATATATGTCGGTGGTCAAATGAAGAACTGAGCCTCCAGAAACAAACAGCTCGTTAGCATTTGATTATAATAAACATACAGAAAAAACACAAAACTTTAACATTTGGATATAAATATATACAGCACAAAAATAGAAACAAAAATCTTGATAATTGGATTTAACAGATACTCACAAGCAATGTCTAAATTTCTCATTGGCAGCCACAACAGCAGCATGTCCGAGGACGAAGAGGCTTATCTGCCCATGTCTACTCACGGCCGCCTCTGGTACTCACTGGTGTACGACGCAGCCGTTGAGCAGCTCACCGTCACGCTCATCAAGGTGAAGGACTTACCTGGTGAGTCTGTAGCGACCTTTGCTCACAACGGTTCTAACCCCTTGTGTCAAGCTCCATCACCGTCAGGTCATTTCCTCTCAAAAATTACACATTTGCAAGTTATATTTATTAATCCAGCGAGATGTCTTTATTTCGAAGAGATGATCCCTTGTTTTTGCGGATTAGCCATCCTGGAATTTGTTAACTTTATTTTGTTTAGTGTTTTGTGTTTATTTTGGCACCTTCAATTTACAACACCATAAAACCGATTTCTCTTCATTGAGTAGATGCTAATGCATTTCGCATAGCATCATTAAATTTATTTATTTTTTTATTTAGTTACGCTGACTCTGATTTTTTTATTTATTTTTTGGTCAAAGATTTGGTGAGATATCCTTATCTTCCGCTTACTTTTCCGATTCTTGTTTTCCACGCGCAGGGCGAGGCAAGAGTCTTCATCCACGAGATCCTTATGTCAAGTTGTTCCTTCTCCCTGACGACAAGACTTATCGGACCTCTAAGTTCGCAAAAAGACACTGTCTCCCATTTTCAACGAAACATTCGTGTTCCAGGTTAATCAATCTCCATTTATTTATTTTTTTTTTTTAGTTTATAACCCTCAGGGACCAGGTCTACTTTCCACAGCTTATTTCTAATTTTAAACATGCCTTCGATGAGTTTTTATAAAACAGCTTTATAAAATGTTTCCAAACGAGGTGCACGAGCCACATTTTAGAATATTTTAAGCTAAAATCGTTTAATCCGATCAGTCCTGCTAATGTAAATAAAATCGTCTCCCATGAAAAACCAGCCAAGGGATATTTGTACGGAGTGGGAGCAGAATTATTGAATGGATTATTTACTCGTCGGATTCGACAGTAGTATAACAAATAAAGTCACATCTATGGTCGATGTAGCAAATGCAGGGAATATGGTGGGATACGAACACCGCGATGTAAACAGATCAACAACCAGCACGACAGGCCAACTCACCCACTACCTGCACGTGACATCTGACATCTGACCTTTGATCCAACAAGCGTTTCTTCTCTTTCCAGGTGGGCGCCAACGAGGTGAAATCGCGCGTGCTGCGTTTCTCTGTCTATGACGTAGACAAGCGAAAGGTGCGTCATTCCCTGGGTCACGTGATGGTTCCGTTGAAGGAAGTTGATTTCACCCATGCTGACACGTACTGGGCCGACCTGGAGCCGACTGCGCAGGTTATTACTTTATTCCTGAGCACGACGAAGCACACCTGCTGCTCCATATCACCTTGCACTTCATTAGCGAGCACTGAGCTCAGCTCTGTAGTGGGGAGCGATGGACTGTCAACATTCTGGCTTTTATTTCTTCTTTTCATTACTTCATCTTCCTCCTTCTTGTTCTTCTTGTTGCTCGTCTTGTTCTTCTTGTTCTTGTTGTTGTTCTTCTTCTTTTTCTTCTTGCTCTTGTTCTTCTTCTTGTTCTTTTTGTTCTCCTTGTTTTTCTTGTTGTTGGTCTTCTTGTTGTTCTTGTTCGTATTGTTCGTGTTATTCTTCTTCCTGTTGTTGTTGTTGTTCTTCTTCTTCTTCTTCTTCTTCTTCTTGTTCGTATTGTTCTTGTTCATCTTCTTCTTGTTCGTATTATTCTTCTTCTTGTTGTTGTTCTTCTTCTTGTTGTTGTTCTCCTTGTTCTTCTTGCTCTTGTTCTTCTTCTTGGTGTTCTTCTTCTTGTTTTTCTTCTTGTTATTCTTCTTCCTGTTGTTGTTGTTGTTCTTCTTCTTCTTGTTCGTATTGTTCTTGTTCTTCTTCTTCTTGTTCTTCTTTTTCCTGTTGTTGTTGTTCTTCTTCTTCTTGTTTGTATTGTTCTTCTTCTTGTTGTTGTTCTTCTTCTTGTTTTTCTTCTTGTTATTCTTCTTCCTGTTGTTGTTGTTGTTGTTGTTGTTCTTCTTCTTCTTCTTCTTCTTCTTCTTCTTCTTCTTCTTCTTGTTAGGGTTAGGGACCTTCTTCTTCTTCTTTTTTGTCATCATCGTCGTCGTTTTGCTCTTGCTTAGTTCTATAGCTGATAACTACGCCATAACTAATCTTTCCGTAAAGGTCTAAACGAATTACAGTTCCAACTTATTTAATCATCAGACTGATTGTGTTCAGTTAGTCGACAGCAACAACCAATGGACTGTAGAGTCAGAATTGTACCGTTAGTATCACGTGACATTCACTCTTAACAGACACTTTCTGTCTTTAACTTTCTTGATTAATGAAAGTTGAAACAGTCCAAGCAACAGATAAGGCTTTTCCTGCTCATAATGTCGTTAGTTTCGGAGATGGAAAGTGTTGCTTGGTGTCACCGACAGAAAAGTCTAGACTGTCTGACGACACTGCAAGCTATTTATAGCTGTTGTGCTATTCTTGGCGTCCTAAAGTACAGTTAATTATTTTAGAAGTTGGTTGGGGGAAGGAATGGGGGATATCGGATTAGTTATCAACATCATGATAGAGGTGGCAGGGGAAATAATTATGCGCACTAAAATAGCTTACCTCCCCTGCTGGGCAATGACGTCAGAGAAGGAGACAGGCAAGAAAAACAAAGGTCTGAAAATAATCTCAGTAATTTAATAACATTGATGCTTCTAACAGCACGCGCTCATAAATGTTTGTGTCAATTTAAAAATGGGAAATAAAAATAGAAGAGAAAAATGAACAGGAAGTACTCATTGCTTAAGTTTTTATAAATGACTTATTCGGTGGGCTGATGAGAGCAGCTGATATGAAATGTGAAGGCTGTAAGGCACATAGCCTAGTAGTTGTAGCTGCAGTGAAAATGAGTCTAAACTCACCGATCTTGAGAGTGAAATAATTTTATTCAGGAATACTATTTGAATTTTTTTCCTTACAGACTTCGGCGTCTCTTGGTGAGCTGCAGGTGAGTCTGTGTTACCTGCCTCAGGTGGAGAAGATCAAGCTCGGTATCATCAGGGCTCGCGGTCTGAAACATGCCGACATGGACGCGGAAACAGGTCAGACAGAAGCTTACTTTTGTAGTTTCACGTATGTAGAGTGTTTATTTGGTGACCATTCTAGTTGTAATCGTCTGCTACTGATTACCAGTGGTAGAACCACAACTTTAAGTACCACTCCTTTGAGAATGTCTAGAAGGTTCCCTTACATGCCTTCTTAAACCAACAAACTGTCCAGTGTGTGACTGGCAGCTTTTTTGTCCTGGCCGAAACTTTCATGATTGCCAGGTCAGACTCAAATATTTAGAAATAAATTTCTAATGAAGAAATTCCTTTAATTTATACTTCAAACAATCTAACCTCAAGGCATATGATTCTTCATATCATTTTTATACCGGGGGTCAGCAACAAAGCGTGAACTACAATAAAAATGACACTTGAACAAGTCCCTCAAAGGGAAAATGCACTGTATTTTTTTTTCCTTTAGGTGTGTACCTGCGTGTTCACCTGTGCTATGGCCGCAAGGTGTATCGCTCTAAGAGGACATCAACGAGACCTGGAGCGCTGGACGTGGAGATCAACGAGATGTTGTCCTTCTCAGTATCCGGAAAGCAGATGGACTCGTGTCGCCTGGAGCTGGCCCTCATGGTGTCCAGCGCCCGCAGCGGAGTCTTGAGTCACGACACGGAGTATGGGCGCGCAGTCATCGGACCTTTCATGTATGCCCGCGGGGAGGAGCTGCTGCACTGGCAAGAGATGCTGGCCCAGCCACGCGTGGCCATCTTGCGCAGCCACGCCCTAGTGGCCTGCAGCCAGCCATGATGACCAATAGGCAGGAAGAAGCAAAACAAAACAAAAAACCTCGCAAGACAGGTCGCAGGGAAATGGCCATACTGAACTGATAAAGCACGTCCACAACATTCAAGCTTTGGCTGCAGATTTTTACAGATGAATTTTTTTAATGTAGCTAACAGATGGGGTTAGCAGTCTGTCAAAATTTTGAAGCACATGTAGTGACTGTCAGCTTTTTGGTCAAGATGCTGTTCAACGAACAAGTCGCTGGACGTACCGGTGAGAGTTTGTTTGATGTTTTTTAAAAATCTGATCTGACTGGAATTATGCCATACAGGCACAATTTTAAACAGCGCAGGATACAAGGCAGCTAGAAATTTCAGTTAGAAATGGATAAAATTTTTAACAAGATATAATTGTCCCAGATTGTGTACTTTATGAGAACCGCGACCACACGAGAAAGCGAGTGGGAGATTTTGTGAGAAAATGTATCTGAGCCATTCGATACAATATTCCCATTTGTCAATCTGTCCGCTCGTTCGGAGGTAGGTATTGCATATTGTTTGAATCTTTAGTCCTTACTCTGTTTTTAAGAAAAGATTTTTGCCTACCCCCACAACTGAGAAAAAATTTAATGTCTACTAATATTTACACTGATTGTTACAAAAAAAAAACACACACACACACACACACAAAACAGGAGAAAACTCAAATGATGTCGATGGCATGACCTTATAAGAAAACCCCTAAATGAAAATCGCGTCTTTAGAAACCTTATTTTGTAAAAAAATGTCATCTGATTAATTTTAAA
Source organism: Pomacea canaliculata (assembly GCF_003073045.1). Classification (NCBI taxonomy): domain Eukaryota; kingdom Metazoa; phylum Mollusca; class Gastropoda; order Architaenioglossa; family Ampullariidae; genus Pomacea; species Pomacea canaliculata. Next base: position 45,369,152 of record NC_037590.1, on the reverse strand, counting down.
TTTTTGTCAGCAAAAACACATTGCATTCCAGAGACAGCAATGATTAAACTACCTGGAAAATTATTGCTGGGGTGGAGGGGGTGGTGGTGTTTCCAGTGACATGTATTAGTTCGTTAACTTGACATAGAGTTCACGATCACAACGAAGAGCGAATTATGACAACTGGTAGATGTAATACAAAATGTAGATTCACTGTTGTGATGACAGCAGATACAAAATGTCTTGAAACCCTGATTGATCATCACTTTCAAAACAAAAGTTGCTCATGTGGATGATATGGTGGGCATCGGCCAACTGACTGTCAGTGTTAAATTCTGTTCTAGACATTCAACAGAAAGAAAAACAAAAATGTCTAGTTGTCTGCGACTGGTTTTTGCGAAAAAGGGAGAGAACACATGCTGAAAGGGGAAACTACTCGTAAACTTTGTGACTGTCCATTAGCTTGCTACACTTCACTAAAGTCACAGTGGTGAACACTCGCAGTCGACGATGCCTTGAACATTCCTAGCTTTCTAATTCTCTACTTCGCCATTTGTTGTGTCAGTGACAGTGACAGCCTGTACTGCCTTGTGTCAAAGATAGTTTTTAATTTCCTAGTTTTGCTAGAATCTACATTATGTCCGTGATTGATGGTTTGAGACGTGGGCACAGTCCTTCTTGTGCAGGTATCAATCGTACTTTTATTTCTTTACTTATTTATTTCGTAGACCAGCGTCGTGCGATCGAGACTAAATTCTTTTTCTTAAATGACATGAAAACAGTTGGTGATGTATTTGCATATTCTACATGCGCTTTCTAATCCTGTAAATAAACATTTTGATAAAATAAATAACTAGACCAGTCTCACCCACCCCCATACCTTCGCCCGTCTCAATCGTTTTTGTAAAACATAAACCTGTTCTGAAAGAACCACGAGCACAGCTACTTACAGCCTACATATTGAGGTTGTCTAAACGCAGTATTATCAAAAGACTCTTTACAGTTAATATTGAAGTCCATACAATGCTAGAAAGTATTGCCCTCATCTTAAGTTAGTATAGTTTGTAGCCACAAATACTAAAATAAATGCCAAAAGACAGTTTTAGCAAATTAGTACTTACTGCAGTATCTTGACGGGATGTATATATATATTATTTAGTTGCTAACATTTACAATCAGATGATAAAAATGTTAGGTTTTTTTTTCTAAAACAATGTGAAGTGAAACCAGTTCTTCGTTGTTTTGTGATTTGCTTTCTTCTTTAAAATCTTGGTTTTCATGTTTTTAGTTTTCTAGTAGCATCGTGTCGGGACGTGTTGGCGATACTTGTGATACATCGGCTCATCGTTTTACTGGATGTGGGTTAGTTTTAAAAAAAGGTCACATTCCGCCTTATTGTATTGTCTGTTGCACAGAAGTACACTGTCAGACATTTTGTGGCAGGAAATAAAACTCTTTTCATTGGTTCGGTGGTAACCGTAGTATTATCTTTTGCATGTGTGACAGTTCATGACCTTTGTGTGTGTCAGTGATGGCATCCAGTCAGTCAGTCGTGTGTGTGTGTGTGCAAAATATATAAACAGAACTATGGTATGTGCCGTGAACAATACAAGATTTTTTTTAAAAAAAGATTTGTTTAAGGAGTCTGCAAAAAAGGAATAAAAGATAATCTTTGTCTTAAAAAGTATTAAAAAAAACTTAAAAAATAATTCAGTGTCAGTTCTGTCACTGAAAGCACTACAAAACTCTGATCGAAAAAGTACAATCACAAAAGAAACAATAAATCTTCCTAGAAAATCAAACTTAACTGCATTGACAAACAACGCACAATATGTTCTACATCCAAAATATGGAAGAGGCTTTATGAGAAGTTTATTTTTTGATGAACTTCATTTCTTACAAAAAAGTACAGTCCGACCAACGCATATTCCCCTCCAGCCACGCACCACGTGGGGCGAGTGTCTAGGATGGCAACAGAACAAGAGTATGTGCAAAGAGGATCCCTTTGGTATATGATCCACAACAAGGGGGACCTCTGAGAAAACCCGTTTCGCAACCACGTGTGGCGAGAGGCGGGGTTGGTGAGATAATGCATTGAGACTGTATGTTCTTTTTATTTAGAGAAACTCGCGTTTCCTTTGAAACAATATTCACAACAAAATTACTAATTAACAACAATTTTTGCTTCATTTATGGCTTTTGTCCCGTAACTCGAAGTGCAGCTGGATTTACCGTCGCCATGGAGAATGAAATATACAAAGTCGTTTGGTTGGTCGAACTTGTAAACTTACAGATAATGCTTATATAATGTATATTTGACATGATGAGTGATAACAGTAAGAAAAATCTGCTCAATGAACAGTTGAGTTATCGCATAAAAGAAACTTTGACATGTTAATTAATACACCCTGTTTCAAAACTGAAAGAAAGACGACACAACATTACAAAATTAAATTAAATTCAAATGAAATTCAATGGCAATTGATTAAAAAATGCGTGTATTAAAACTTAAAGACAATTAAGTAGAGAATTTGAATTATATTACTTTAACCTGAACTGTCATAAAAGATGCTTTATAACAATGTTTTCGCTATGATAAACACAAAGTATAAATTTATAATAGATCATGCATTCGTATACTTTTTATATATAAAATATGTAGTAGTGCATACACACACACACACACAGATACATTGACTCATACACTGGATGGATAGAAACAGCACACATGCTGGTGCAATATTTTCACAATATATATATCACATATTTAATTAACAATCTTTTGTACATCTTATTTTTCAGAGACAAAACGACTTTCGGTAACCTGAAGGAAAACAAAGGAACAAAAAATAGTTTATTTAATGAACAGATTTTGTTAGGGGAGATGCTTTTCAATGCACACAAACTTTGTGTAGCATATTTGAAAGACACACGTTAAGGAAACATATCATTATCAACGCATTATATATTTCATTGTGAATTTGCATAATAATATGTGTCACGAGTCTCTAGCCACCATTTTGAACACATTAATGCACATCGCCTAAGAATCCTTAATAACCACAGACATTTCTCTGTCTACCTCACAATGCTCTCGGCTCACCACTCAGTCTCAAGTACACATGCTTGTGAATTAGAAGCTGCTGAAGGTCTAATGTGATCAAATTTACATCTTGCCTGTTTGAAAGGGTTTGGGAATGCAAAGATTTGCTCGAATTTCAGCATTTGGCCACTCTTATATCATATCACTCTTTCTTGATATCTGAAACGGAAGCTGGTGCCTGATAAAAAGAAATCCCAAGAACTGTTCTCAACACTCGACGGGTGGAAAACTGTTAATGTATTTAACAAGCAAAGGATTAAGGCCTGTTTGTGTTTATATTTTATATTTTTGCACGTAAATAGCGGCAAACTCTATCACTGGCATTGCTGTGACCGTATTTAATATATACTTTCCTCAGCGGCATTGTCCATCATCAGCCTCAGAACTGTGTGACCATCGGGTGAGTGGGCAAGCCCAAATCATCGTAATCGTCGTCGGCGTTCTCATAGTCCACGCTGGGGTCACGAGGCTCTCTTGTCACCGGAAGTCCCGAAAAGTCTTTGCCTGTTTCATCTTTGTCATGTACACCTGCGCCTTCACAAGACGCATATACTTCCGCGCCGATGTTCGTTTGGAACGACACCTTCTTAGGGCTAACCTTTGTGTGGCTCTCGCCGACAGCTGGGCTGTCAGAGACCTGGTGTGTGTTGCCTGCAGGCCCCTGCTGCTGCTGCTGCTGCTGCTGCTGGACATCCAGGGAGGAGACGGAACCGCCGTCGTTGTCGGATCCGGACCGCTGGTCGATGCCGGAGTCCGCCGCAGTGTCCTGTGGTGGTGTCTGATTCTGAAAGCCGTCAAACACCGTCTGTAGAAGGTCGGGCTCCAGCAGAGACCCCGGTAACCCTGTCTGGGGCTGGCGAGGGCTGTTTACACCATTTTCCTCCAGCCCCAAGTACATCACGCACTCCTGGTCCTCGAGGTCAAGCCGTCCGGGTTGCCGGTACCTGCAGCAGAATGATGACGACGATGATAATGTTGACGCCGCAGATAATGATGATGATGATAAGAAGGATAATGACGACATAGATGTCGGAGAGAAATGTGTGATGAGTGTTTACCAACTTGAGTGAAGTTTGTATTGCAATTTTAGTGAAGTTAATAAGTGAAGGAAACCGCAAATCTGCATGAGATGATATATTCGTGTTGCAGCGATTCGCTTGTTTGTTTTGCATACCCTGGGTGTGAACCAGCTGTTGTACGATACTACAGGTGTGTTGGTGTGCATGGCGCGTGCAGGGTAAACCAAGGGTTAGAAAAAACGCTGGTTTTCACAGCCTTACCGCCAGCTCCCCACTTACCTAATATTTCATCCTGTGAGGCGGGAAAAGCAGCCAGTGAGACAAATTATTCATTTAAATAAATCAAGGCTTTAAAACATATCTTTGCGCCAGCTCTTGATATCACTTCTAATGCCATTCATTGATTTTAGTCCTTTTCATCTGTTATTTCCTTCCATTTTCAATCTGACAAAGTGAATCAAGCAATCAGTCTACTCGTTTTACTTTCAAGAGAATTCCATGACAAGTATGACCTCTGAATAAATATTTTATTATTTGCTTGCTGTTCATTTATGTACTTTTTAATTGGTCAAAAGTTTGTGATGAAAAAATTGTTAGTCAAAGTTTTTGATGGGAAAATTGTTGCCAGATTTCAAAAATAAAAATCTCTCTTACTGATCGTAACATTAATTCCTGGCTTGCTAGCACCACATACTGATGACACTTTCAGATAAAATACTCCGACAAAGATTAAGCTCACGAGGGGTTCTATTCAGAATGAGGTGACTACACACTAGGACAATACTGCAGAATAGTTAAAAGTCGACCTTGTAATGTCGAAAATCTCTACATCTACCGAAAATAGCTTCTCACAGTTTATATTAAAAATGAAAAAAAAATACAAAAGCATAAATATGGGTTAAATTTTGAACATTCAAACTACGCTTATTCGCATATAATTTTATTCTAAGATTTAGCAGTTCATTAGTTTCTAAAAGGAAAATTATCTCATTTAACTTTGCTCTCCTGCTCGTATACTTAGTTTTATTTCTTGTTACTCCCCGAGGAGCATAGGACCACAATAAATAAATATTATCTTGACTGATTATTATTAATAAAAACAGTTTTGAATGCATATTATTAAACAGCCCACTCTTCTTCTGATATTATATGATGTAGCTCTAAATTTACGCTCGACCAACATTCGAAGTTTTATTTTAAGTGTATCTCTTCAACTCTTAGAGTTAATTTAAACAGATTGAAACGATAGGTATCGTCAACACTATATAGCTTCTAAACTCTTAACTTTTCTTCACTACTGTATTTCTTATATTTTCAAAGAAAGAAACTTGAAAAACTCTACAAAAATGAAACAAAGCAAGGTAACTATCGAAAATTATTGCCATCACAATCAAAACCGGGCAGCCTGTATAGTTGTATACACTAAATCTGACATAAGACACATTGCAGCAATGTCAGTGTGTAACAGTCTACAAAACAATGATGACAATAAGCTTTATAAGTTCTACTTGCATACATTTTCTAAGGGAACTGTCAAGAGGGACACTTATAAAGGGAGGACATAAGCGCAATAATTATTCTGTTTCTACTCTGGACAGGGATAAACAACACAACACCAAAAGAAAGGGCTCCATTTTTGTGTTGGCCTGCTGAAGAGCAGGAACACAGGATTTTACACTAGAGACAATGTTACAGTCTAGGTTTATGAGTTGGTTTTACAATCATCAATGAACAGTTTGAGTTTATTTCCTAAAAGGAGTTACTTTAAAATTTTTTGGGTTGATAAGATTGCAGTCTGTCTCTGTCTTTAACCCTTTTGAGCTCTGGCGCCTATGGCTCAAGTAAAAAGGTTAAAGAACACAAGAAAGACCGACTTTCTCTCTGGATTGTGCAAACCAGCTCTGTCTACACGTATATGTCTATGTCTCGAGGCTTCTCACTCGGACTCTCGCACGTTTCTCAGAAACATCCGGGGATTGAAGACTTGGCCGTCATCGGATTCCATGTCGCTAGTTCAGGAGAGAAAGGTGAATTGCAACAATGAAGTTCTAACAAACACATCCCTGTTTCGCTCTATTAATAACCCTGTGCTAGGAGTTTCACATGTATCCATCCAATCACTCTGAATTTCATAAGCTGAATTTCACACTCATCCATCATTTACATTTCCTATACATTACTTCATCCACATGCCGCAAACCGTCCGTCCACCCGTCCACACACCTTGACTTTCACACCAACCCAGCATCACACGCCATGAATTTGACATCCAACAGTTTATCGACACGCCCTGGATTTTACATCCATCAACCGCATGCCTGAAATGTTATGCTAATCCATCATCTACATTCCCCTCATTTCATAACCATAAGCTCGTCTACAAACCTGGAAATTCATGGCCTGAACTGTATGTGTTTTCACATATACCTGCCCTGAATATCATCACCCCAATGTGACATCAGTGCGCTGAATTTCGCATCCCTCCACCTGCCCTCTGTTCTTTTACTCACAGCAGTGATATTTCAGGTATCATCATTGCCGTCAATCACAAATCAACACCGGGAAGCTTGAAACATAAGCACCCACAAATATTTAGTCGGCTTTTCAGGCGAAAGAAAAAGAAAGACAATGGGAAAAAACCCACAGCTCCAGAGGCTCCTCAGGGTCGGCATCGTCATGCGTCACGTCGGTCCGCTGGCTGTTCTCCCGCTCCAGGCGCTGTCTGGCTTTGGTGGCAGCCTCTTCCCGAGCCTGCAGTTCCTTTTGTCTGCTCAGACAAGAGAAAAAAGTGTGTTTCTCTCTCTTAAATAGTTAATCTTTAAAGCTTTAGTTAAAGTAATATAATTATATAATTTTTTTTTCATTCGTCATGAACCTAACTTCTATTCTCGCGTTAGTCCTAACGGTTTTGAAATGTCGCTATCACTATCGTTGTTATCTCTACCCGCCCTGACCCTATTTTGTCTTGAGGATCGTCAGTCACCCTTATCCTATCCCCATCCCCTTGTTTCCACCCACTTGCGCCACGACCGGCAGACGATGAGGATGGCCACGAAGCAGGCGAAGAAGATGATGCCCGAGACGACCAAGAGGGCGATTTCCACTGCTCCCACCTCGTAACGAATTTCCACCTTGACCTTTGCGGGGGCATCAGTGACCTGGAGCAGCTCCAAGCCGTTTAGCAGCCACTTGACAGGTTCAGAGTTGGCCAACACTCGTCTGTGATATTAAGAACAGCACGACCGTTACGAAAACTGACATCAAACAACAGCTACAGTACAAAATGATGATACAGCAGTTGTTCTGGATGTCTAATGCTTGTGGTGCACGTGGTGATGATAATAGACTGCAAGATTATTTATCCTTAAAGGATAAATGAAATAAGTATTCCACTGTAGCGTCCATCCCACTTCGATGTGTATGTGTGTGCGAGCATTGCTGCATGCATTCTTGTTGGCACACGAAAAAGAGAAGGGACAAAAGTGTTACAAGTAATAAAAGTTTAGTCATGGTCGTTTGTTAACCGAGCGAAAATTGACAAAAAAACCCATCCAACATAGACACACTCCGTCTACTTACTGTTGTACAACATCAAACGGAACTGCGGTATCATTGGCATCAAAGGCGTAGAAATAAATATCAGACCTGAAAATGAGACAAGCATACAGAAACATCAGTTGTTGGCCATTTTGTAACCGTTGAGATCCATTGGCTGTATTATTTATTATTGCAGATTTACATGTCAGCAGATACCTTCTCCTTTCCGATGGAGGGATACCACTGTTAGAAAGAGAATGGTCTAAGGCGAAATAGATGGATACTGGTGTTAACATCAGAGATTAAAGAATAAAACGCATAAATTGACGAGAAGTATCATTTCACTTCATCTGCTGCTTGTCTTCAAAACATAAAAGCCTGAGTGAAATCATTCTCGTGACTGATGCAAATCCGATGTTCACATCACTAGTCAGCACATCACTAGTCAGCACATCACTAGGAGGTGTTCACCATGGTCTAACTGCTATTAATCGTGTGCCAGTATCATCAGTCTCACATGACTGGCTGCTCAGTGATGCCGACAGCCACTCACTTGCTATCATCCACTGTGTCGCCCTGGTGTGGTTCTATCTTCTCAAGCTGCACGTCCAGGCCCAGGATGTCTGACAGGTTCCTGTGTCGTTTAAAAAGCAGCGACTGTACATATACTTAAGTATGTTTTGTATATATAATTATAATATTGAAATTTTTTATAACAAGTACTTTGCTGCCTTTACATCCTCCATCACCCACACCGCGTAATGTCAGCAACAGAATCAAGCATTATGTTCAACTTTCCTTATTTAAATTTCCTTATACAAATACAAAGTCCGGCCTTCGTAAGTTGTACAAACGGTCTTTATCATGACAGACACTTCGTCACCGAAAAGTGAATCAAATATTTTACAGCTTTATATATTCATACAGATTTATTGTTATACTTACCTAAGAATATAGTTCTGCTTTTCAATGAAAGTTGCCAGAGGCATGTTTGCGACCAGTCCAAAACGCTCCGCATTTGAAAGCACCAAAATCTGAACAGAAACAGATTGACTTGTAAACATGTAAACAGTTTAGTTTGATACAGCACAGACTTTTATACACATCCGCACCTACTGGACTACAAACAAACACAAACACCCAGCCACACCTGCCATCCCAGCAACTCCTATGCGGCTTTCACACAAGCAACATTACAGGTTCTCAAACACGTGTGTGAAATAGTTCACACTCATGAGTTCTTAAAATGTTTTCAAAATGGAAAAACAGCATTGAATTGATAAGCATGTGTAGTGATTTTAATGTTTTTACGGAGAAATAATTCAAAGAAGTATCGGCAGTTTGTTTTAAGAGGTTCAATAATAAAAACTAGTGTTTATCTCAACTACTTATTAGTGCGGTCATACATTCAACCATTTTATACACAAACAAGAAAGTGAATTAAATCACAAAGTCACAGCCTAACTTTTATGGACGATGTTGTGGACAGTCCACTCCCTTGTTTGTCGGTTGCCTTGACTACCAGAATAAAGGAACTTTTCGTGACACTGTTCATGGGCACCAGTGTGATGACTTGTCCTTCCGAGGTCACTAGGAAGATGTCTCTGTCTCCACTAGCGACATCATAGACAACGACATCTTTGTTGTCGTCGGGATCTTGCGCCTGAGCACAATATTTCAGTCATTACTCAGATGTCAAATGTCAAGCTGTTTGCCAGATCTTTAATGATTTCATACTAATTTAGAAATTTGTTCATGTACCAACAGTGAATATTAAAAAAGTGAACGCGATAATATATATGTAACTTTCTGAAATAAACATTTCCCACTACACAAAGAAAAAGCTCATTGGTCACCATTTCCAATGATAAGCCAACAAAGGTATGTGATCTTTTTGGTTATTTGCTTAGCTGCTTCCACCTAGAAGAGATTTTGAGGAAAGAGAGATGATGGAAAACGGAGGAAACTTGAGTAACTGATAAAGACCCCGACAACCATCCTGTGAACAGGCGTCACATACAGAGAGCTTCTTGAGACGAGGTTTGAACCCAGGACATTTTCATTCTCACTGCAGTGGTGACAAGCGAGTGTCTTCACTACCAGGCGCCTCTGGATTTTTTTTCTGAAATGCAGGGAGAGGGACAAGGTTGTGCCTAATGGATGAATTGCCACTGGATGCCTTACCTTTAGGGTGGTGACGAGGGTTAAGGCAGGAGCGGAGCGCAGGATGCCAAAAACCTGGTTCGTGAGGTTGAACTCTGGCGGGTTGTCGTTAACGTCCTTGACGATGACAACAACATCACCTCCGCTTCCCAGGTCTGGATGTACATGCATTTAATTAAACTTCATGATACTTGGTAGTGTACGTGGTATAAACTGCTTTCTACCAAAACACACTGATAAGTATACCTTTATAAGGAAGATTAGTAGACTCAATTAATGTTCAAACCTCATTAAACTTGGTAGTGTACATAGTATAAATTATAATATACAATAGAACATTGGTTATTGCTTAATAAGAGAGATTGTCATTAGTTTACATTTACTTGATAATTGATAGTGTATTTGGTATAAAGTACACTATACAATATAGCATTAATATGTACACCTTTATAAGGAAGATTAGTGGTCTAATTAATTGATGTCCAACAGATGGATAAGAGACCTGAGCCATACATCTGTAATCAGACACAGTTAAGGATCGAGATTCTTACCTCTCCTTCTGTCTGGCCGGAAGTAAGTGATTGAGATTCTTACCTCTCTTCTGTCTGGCCGGAAGTAAGTGATCGAGATTCTTACCTCTCTTCTGTCTGGCCGGAAGTAAGTGATCGAGATTCTTACCTCTCTTCTGTCTGGCCGGAAGTAAGTGATTGAGATTCTTACCTCTCTTCTGTCTGGCCGGAAGGCTGTTCTTGAGCTCCACTGTGACGTGGATGACATATTCATTCATTCGTTCTCTGTCCAGAGACCTGTTGCAGTACAGCCGTCCCGACTCCGGCAAGATGTAGAAGAAATCTAGTGCATGAGGACACATACGTACTTTCAGTTGGAAATGTATACTAAATGCCTACTTCGACTAGTAATACAGTATGATCAGTACGGTAACCAAGGAAGGTACCAGAAAGAATACAGCGCACCTCGGAACTTGAGCTTTTCAGTGCTCCAACATTTCGGCCCTCGATAAATATTTTCGAGAAAATTCTGTTTGAGGGCTCGACCATTTACCCCGCACTCGACCATTGTGCATAAGATGCCACGCTTACCAGTGACACTTTTGGGGGAAACAAAGGGGAAAAGGTCACCATGTCAAGCACTCGAAACCTGTCCTGGTGCAGTGTTCATCTTGTGTTTTCTTTTTTACCGTATATATATATATGTGTCTTTCATACAGCTATCAGAGTTTAGATATGTCTTTCATACAGCTATCAAAGTGACTTGATTGAAAAGATTGGTTATACCTGTATAGGTGTTAATAGAGTACACGACAGGCACACCAGCGCGCTCGGCGTTGCTGTGGATGTCGACGAGTAAGACAGGTGGCACGGTGTTCTCCACTATCACCGCAGCATACGTCTCCTGCTCCAGCTGCACTGACGTCACAGTCACGCGGAGCTGCAAAATGTCACCAAAGCTTTGTGGTCCGCCAGCAGCTAAGATATGCCAAAAGTACCTTCAGAAGTCAATGAAATTGTTCCAGAAAATAGTTGCCTATATGTGGAGTACCTGTCTGTTGTCATTTTTATTTATAGTTACTTTTATTTAGTAATATAAGCATTAACTTAAGCATTATCATATACTTTTTTCTTTTTTCCAGAATTAAAAGTTTTAAACCTGAAAATTTTAATAGCACATAACACACACACACACACACACACACACACAGTATATGCATACGACCAATACACAAAAGGAGAGGATAAAATACGATTATCAAGAATACTGACTGAGGAAGATGAGTAACGACTGAGGCAGGTAGAAAACTAAAGCAAATATGTTCTTGTGTCACTGTCATTCTAGCATGTTGTGAAAGAATATGTCACGGCCTCTGACCTCGGCAGTAGCAAAGTATTGTGGAGCTTCTTGATTGGTCGCTTTGATGGTGAGAATGTACTGGCCTTGACCTATCAGCTCCGACGTCACGCGGAGCTCTCCTTTGATTGAATCGATGGAGAACAAGTTTTCATCGTTTCCACCTGCAAGACAAAGAGAAAGTGAACACTCAATTCACAGTCTTGTATTAAAAAATAAACAATAGGAGTATTTACTGGCATGTTTACGATAACAACTCACTTGAAATAGCAAAGGTAACATTTCCGAAGCCCGCGGAGATATTGACCGGCACCAGAAAGTTGGAGGGTGTGCCGAGCACCAAGAAGACTTGTCTGGGATCCACCGTCAACTGCGGAGTGACGTCAGAAAGGTTGTTGACGTAAATCGTCACCGAGACCTCGGTCGTCAAGGACGGAGTGCCAAGGTCGTGCGCGATGACGCTCAGGTTGTACACTTGCTGACCGTCCTCGATGTCCAGTTTGCGCGAGTTGTAAATAGTTCCCGCTGTTGACATGACACATTCTCTCTGAGTCAGTTTTTACGAAACATGAGAGGAACAGATCCTCAGAGCACGGACGTGTATCGGTGGACTGCTGTCTGTTTCTGAGACCAACGCTTAGCCTCTTGCGAAGTCGTCGAGCTTAAACAATGAATGTGACTAAACCGGAAGCTTTGTATACACCTGCCTCGTTCTAGTAATTAAGCTGAAACGTGGCTAAAGCAGAAGCTTTATATATATATATCAGCCTCGTTTTAGTAGTTAACTGGAAAAAAAATCGTCTGCAAGCAGTCCAGTAATACAATTTCGTGCTCAGAGCGAAGTGGGAATCCGTAGCGGTTCCAAATACGATAAATAATAGTGATTAAAATTATAAAAAGAAGATATAAAATATTCTATTAAATAAAAGACATGAATGTGCGGGCATATAAGTCAGGGTGGTGGGTGAGAAAGTGTGAAGACATAGAAAAAGAGAAAATGTATTTTAGAGTGTCGTAATGTGTCTGTGTGTGAGAGAGAGAGAAGAGGGACATAATGTATGTGTGTGACAGAGAGAGAGAGGATGTGAGATGAGGGAGGGGTCATATAACAATAATCATATCCTTTACGCCTTAGATCACACACACACAAACACAAACTGCATGTCAACCTGCTATTCTATTAACGACGAGTTATATAAGAACTGTCAGACACATAATTTTTCGAGCCTTACTTAATTCGTTGATGTAAAACAATGCAGTCACTGGGTCCCTCTGCTTGAGCTCGTAAACTACTTGACCGTTGAGACCTTCATCCGGGTCTCGAGCAGTCACGTTCAGGACCTGCATGGGACACACAACAGCGACGCGGCATTAGACCCAGGGTTAGACCTGACTACTGTCATCTGACACTTTCTTTGCGAGAGAAACGGGTAACCCACGTTGCCATAGTTACCTCATACGCAGCCGGGGAATTTTTATCCAGAGTAGTAGTGTAGGCGTTGCTGGAAAAAACCGGAGGACAGTCGTTGACATCAGTCCACTGTCACGTGAACTTCCGCCCGCGTGCTCAGCGCTCCATCTTGCACCTACAGCAGGAACACAACACACTGTCACAGTTGTATATGTCTGTGCACGCCTGTTCGGGTCATCGGGTGTGTTTGAGTATTACTTCTACTGCTGGTCCTTTTGTGAAAATAATCGTAGTAGGTGTTAGTGCTGGTGAAGTGGTAGATGTGTGTTCTTGTGCGTGCGTGTGCTTGTTACAACTGTCTTATGTGTGCAGCTGTGAGATAAACGAGTAGCGAGTCGAAATAATTCAACCATGAAAACACAAAAGCTACGTGAGCATGTTGGTGGTGGAAACTGATAGGAAGGTTCAGAGTGAATGGTCCTGCAAAGTACATAAAATTCGCTCTGTGACAAACTTCTCATACAACAGCTACAGGTAGACATACCCTCCTACCTGAACATCGAAAGTGTAGGTAGCCTGGGCTTCACGGTCTAGCGGAGCGTGCAGGAGTAAAAGCCCAGTGCTCTCCTCCAGGTGAAAATATTTTTCTGTTGCACAGAGAACACAATCTTGAGAAACTAAATGACTCACAAGCAGGACCTCTTGCTACGTTTTCTCTTAAAACCGATTTGTTTGTTTCATTTTCTCAATACCATTCCTGTATTCTTTGAGAAAACACAGTATTGCTAGTAGACATCAGTGGTAGCATATATAATGAGCTTTACAGTTTAATGTATTCAACAATGTATATGTATGTATATTATATATCAAAAAGACCACAAAGTTGATTAATAATTATAACAAGGTTACATTTTAAAAGACAGGTGGGTATTAAATTCTGCCATTAACACCATTCACTACATGTTGTACCTATTTATAGCGATTCATCATCCATTAAAAGCTTCCGTTTGGTCACTCTTGATAATGAAGCTGACCTTGACGTCCTATGAACCTTGAACTTACCGAGCGAGGCGTTGAGAAGGGTAAATGTCAGATGGCCGTTTACACCCGAGTCCTTGTCCGTCGCCTGTAATTGCAGGATGGTGACGTTTGCGATGTTTTCTTTGACGGTAACGTCATACTCCGATGACGAAAACAAGGGTGGATTATCGTTCTCGTCGAGAACAGTGACGAGGACCTTGTTAAGGACACACGCACGCAAACACACAGGCAACGCAAATTAAAACACCCTCGGATAACATCAAACACACAATCCCTCTACAGAACTCGTTCAGCTCTCATATCCTGCCTCATGCTACTATCACTCTTTCCATAACTTAGCCCTTGTCAGGATTACAAAGCAATAAAAATTTATCCTTTGAAGTAGACCATGACCTTTGTTTTAAAAAATATCACAGCTCATGCTATCGTATCAAAAATATATATTGACCATTTCTGGATGACATCCATTATGTCTCAATTCTGAATCAAAGAAGTGTCTTGTTTTTCGATTTCCTCCCTACCCAATGTAAAAGTTTCTTGCTCAGAAAAGATTTACTGAGGGAACTGACCACAGCTGACGCGGTGTCCGACGGCGCAGGTCCGCTCGAGGCCAGCACCAGAAATGCCAGTTGGTCCATGCTCTCCCTGTCCAGGGGGCGTTTCGTTGTTATGACACCCTAACACAAAATTTCAACCATTCTTAAAGGTCAAATGTATCTTCCAAGAATCAAATCTTTTAACAACATTCATTATCTGTAAACTCCTGTTACTGAATACAAAGCCACAGTGCGTGCTACTAAACTACTCAAATGTAACTATGTAAGTACTTCAACTGTATCTTCTGCTACATATCGTGGAAGAAGAGCATCATCGTCTTTATCATTATTAAAGGAGATCAAATGAAGAAAGAAGTACAAATAAACTCACGTCTCTGTTCACAGCGAAAAATTCAGAATCGAGAACACTGTAAGAAATATTCGCTCCCTCTGAACCGCTGGTAGCCTTGACCCTGCCGACCTCTGAAACAAAAGCAACAACAGTCCTGTCACAGGATGCCACAGACCGCGCTGACAACAATTATTTAACCATCTTCTCTTTTATAGTCTTCTGACATAGTCTGATAGAGTTAACTACCCTGTCGTTAGGGTTCATAACCTTTTAGTGTCATGGCTACAGTGCTTCCCACGTTCAACATTTTGAACGTTTAACGACGTTTACTTGGGTGCAGCCAAAGAAAGTAAACATTTCCTTGTACGAAAAAGATAATGTGTTCACTTCAGGATGCAGAAATAAGTGTAATTTTTTATCCATTTCAGAAGCCTGCACACAACATCTACCTACCGACGTTAGCTGAGTTCTCGGGCACTGAAAAATTGAAGACAGGAGCGAGGAAGACCGGTGTGGACGGTGCCTGTGGAAATATATGCAACAACAGCTCAGCAGAAGTGTTCCTCTGAAGAGGGGCGCCACTGTCGAAGGCCAGAACTTCTGCTCTGTAGGTTGTGTTGTCAGCATCCAGCAGGCCTCTGGCCGCCAGGTCTGCAAGGTGGAGGGCTTTGGCCAGCGTCAGCACGCCTGTCAGCGGGTCAAAGGCAAACAGGTTGGCCTCGTCTTTCGTGAACTGCAGCGAAGTGTTGCCCTCGTCGCTCTCGTCCCAGTCGTGAACTTTGAGCACTGCCAGAAACGTGCCTGGAAACGAGAAGAATAAAAGTAAAAGACAAGAACGAGAAGAAAAGAGAAACTGAGAAAAAAAGGAATAAGAAAAGAGAAACTGAGAAGAAAATAAAAAATAAGAGGAGAAACAAACAAGAAAATAAAAGATAAGAGGAGAAAAGCAGAAAAAGAAAAGAGAGATGAAGAGAAGAATAAGGAGAAGATTAAAAGAGAAGAAAAAAATGACAAGATAAGGGAAACGGATTTGAACGAAAATCTTTTTGTCCACAAGATCCTCTACTTTCGTTAAAATATGGAACAAAAAAACATAATTTACTAAGATGCTAGTGTACGCAAATATTTTTCTAATATATATATTTGTAAATAATAACATAATACACTCTAAATTTTGGAGTTTCATTTTGTTGCTTAATATTGTTTCGCTATAATGCGGAAATATTATTACTGTACTTGATCGTTTGCTTGATAATTATTGTGTTGTATTCAGGTACTACAAAAACTCTAGACACCTTGCAACTTCAGTGTCTTACCTGCCGGCGATCCGCTGACAGTTCTCAACATCAGTTTGTTGGAACATTCGAGATCCTGGCTCTGGGATACCTTGCACACTTCCGGGCTGTTATCGTTGACATCAAGCACGACCAGTCGCACAGGGAGGGAAGTTGCACACGGAGGACTGCCGGCGTCTCGCGCCCACACGAGAAAGTTCAGGACACTCTGATCTTTCTTCTCGTGGTCCAGTTCGTACACCAGGTACATGGTGCCGTTTGGAAAGACAGTCACTGACCGAGACACGTCTGCCACGAGAGACACCATGACTGCCACCACCATCGACATTATTCTCAGTCCTTACCTCCCATCTGTTTGTGTGTGTGTGTTTGGTAAATAAAAGGTATTTAATGCTGTAAATAATAATAAATATACCTTTTTATGGCAAGAATTAAATGTAGTTACATGTACAAATTTATACTGCGCCTTTCGCGGTGTGGAGGCGAGCCAAACCCATTGTAATATAAATAATATAATAATAAATAATAATAATGTAATATAATAAGCGATGTTTACATAATGCTGCATGTTCGTTTTGTTCACTTTTACAAAAACGCCTTTTAAGCTATTTATTCAAAAACACTTGAAGAGTTTGACGGTGAAGCTTACTGTCCCACCCTGTTTAAAAAACCCACTGATTCAGCGACCCACCTGTGTCATTGATAAAGTAAGACACGTTGCCGTTGTCGCCGATATCGATGTCTGACGCCGTCAGGTTGAGGATGTCGATCTGCGCCACACCTTCACTGACGTACATCACCAGCGGAGCAGCGTGCTGAAACACCGGGCAGTTGTCGTTGGCGTCGTCTACAGTGACCGTTGCCTGTGGGAGAGAACACATAGAACATCGAGATTGGAAGCTGTGATGTAAACAACTGGATTCACATCACCCCTCCACCTTACCCCTGAGGTCATACGCATCAGTAATTAACGCAAAATCCATGACAATGATGGTGACGAGGGGTATAAATTATTATGCGTGGCAGCTCACCGGCGATGTACGCAAAGACTGTGGCTTATTTGTAACAGAAAAGAGGAAATAGGAAATTAAAAGTTGAATGTTCTCAGACCCCTTCGGTCGTTAAGGACTTTTGAATGCCCATGTTCTAACTACTCGGGTATCAGCTTCCCCAGATAGTAGATTGAAGAAAAAAACAGATTGATGAGAAAAAAGGTCAAGAAGGCAGGAAGGAAGTCAGAAAAAGCAGACAAATACACGAGAGAGAAAAGAGTGAGGGGAGCTGAGAGAGCGATTGACGGAGAGAATAAACACCGTTGCGTTTCCTCGCAGCTGACTGTCATAGACTTCTAACTTGAGATCATATCCCTCTGTTGTCTCTCTGTCCAGTAAGCCAGACACCATCATCGCACCTGAACAAATAAATTTATCACACCAGTGTTAGTAAAATGTGGAATATGAAAAATTAAAATCTTTGAACTATTTAAATTAAACATATATATATATAACATAAAAAGCTAATGAGTCCCTAAGATATTCACCCATTCACTAATAAAACCTCAAACTATTGTTTACTTATTTATTCTCTAGAATCGGCAAAACAAAACCCAAATTCGAACTTAACCAGCAAAATACTTATTCGCAGCATGAAAGGAGAAAACATTTTGCTTGTCCATGTTACCAAAGTAGCCTGCAAGTGTTAGAGTCAATCATCATGTTAATTAAACTTTAGGGACCCATTCTATCGCAAAAGAAAACCAAAGAGTAAGATGTCACCTGACAGAGGGTCGAGATAGAACTTGCCCTGGCCGCCGCTGTAGATGTAGTACCGCAGAAGGCTGGGGTCGCTGTCGCCGTCTGTGGCGTTGACGTAGCCGAAGACATAGCCGAGGGGAGCAGCCTCGTTGACGTGCCACTGGTAATGTGGGGTCGTGAACTCCGGCGTCTTGTCGTTGATGTTGTTGACGGTGATGTTGACGATGGTCGTGCCGCTTAGTCCTTGACCGCGGTCGTCAGTTGCAACCAGCTGCAACAACAGTAAACCCAATGAAGACAGAAGGGTGAAACTCTTTCTTTTCTTTCTGTCACTACACAGCACTTTTGCTGGTGATACCTTCAGGAGCGCAGCATTTTGAGCGGAAATTTTATCTCGAACTTTTTAGACATCGATTCAACGCATTACTCGCCTTCAGGATATAGCTGGATATTTTCTCCCAGTCCAGATGCTGATAGTCCAAGGTGAAGAGAACATGGATATCACCTGTGATCGAATCCACGTAAAAAGGCAAACCACTTCCGGTCTCCAGGCTGTAGACAACACCGCTACTTCCGTTGGTTCCTGCGTCTTCGTCTATGACCTGTAGACTGGGAACCTGCTCAGAAATGATAGGTATAACATGCTTTAATAAAGTAGGGGCTTTCATTTAATTTCTTCTTTCTTCCTTACTGCATGCACCCCGTAATGCCCTCGCTTGTTAGCGCACAGCCTCGTTTTAAAATCTCACCAGAGAGAGGCGCGTGTTGTTGGTGGCGTCCTCACTTATCACGGCGTTGTAGACGCTGCTCACAAAACGTGGGGCGTTGTCGTTGATGTCTTCAATCGTTACCTCAATGGTACATGTCCCCTGAAGCAATCACAACATCAAAAACATTTGCTAGAGAATATTATGTCATGTGATCACACCACTTGAATATGTACCATGCAATACTGCTCTCTCAGCAGAAGAATTACCTTCTAGAACTCTCATTAGTTGTGTTCTTCGAATCTCTTCTGAATTTCAAACAACAGTGACATGGCTTATTGCCAAACGTTTTTGTTTTTTATTATGTTTCCAGAGAGGAAGCAAGCAAGCAGTGTGGTGGGCATATGTGCGATTCAGATTTTGGTCAGCGATATTAACTACATCAACACATTAATTAGCAGGAAAATGTTTCTCACGGTTAAAGACTTTTGACCTCCGTCCTTCGCAATGACCTCCAAGCGCATTGAGGACACGCGCTCTCGGTCCAAAGGTTTCTCCACACGAACCACAGCCTGACAAAAGACAATGTGAGCAGTTGTCACACTCTTTCGTATACTTACAGAGTCTTAAATTACACAGAAACTTCTACAAGATGATTTGTTGTAGGTATTATGGCATAATGCTGGGTCAAAAACACATGATGCTTTACATTCCTTAGTTACAGGGACATAACACCAGTCAACCGTTAACAGACTCAGGTAAAACAATAACAGTTCTTGTACCTTTGAGGAGTTTATTGTCGAAATGCTAAATGAGTTGTTTTCATTCCCTGTCTGGAGGCTGTAAGTGAGGCGGGCATTGTCTCCAATGTCATTGTCGTGAGCGCTGATCACTAGACTCTGGCCGATACCTGCTGCACCTGGCAGTTGACAAATATATAAATTAATAAATGTTTTATGTGTCTCTCTAACGGTCACCCACTCAGACAAATACACACTAACACACATATTTGCACGCATGAACATCTGTCATGAACTTCGTAAAATGAACACACAGAGTCTAAGACGATGACAGTGTTTTATTCAAGCACCTAGAATAGGGATTCAGACAGACGGACGGACGGACGGACGGACGGACGGGACGGACGGACGGACGGACGGACGGACGGAGTGGAAGAACTAGTAATAGTTTATTCAATAAGTCTTGCCCACGATAAAAGGTTACATTCAGTCCTTTGACATAATGTCCTTGGTGAACTGGACGGATCCAGCAACTACAAAAGTTTCACTAAAGTGGGGAGAGTTAAAAGGGTATTAGGAAGAAAACAGTAACAATCTAGCATCATGGTTTACAAAATCTTAATTTCTCTAACGTGTATAGACTTAATAATAAGCTTATTAATTGTCTTGCATTCTACATTCTATAGAAATAGTTGTAACTAAGGAAAAAAATAAACCAAAAAAAGAGCGACAGAAGTAGGGGTAGAGGAAGAAGAAGAAAAAGAAAGGAGGAATATGTTCTCCCTTATCTGCTGACCTTCAACAACACTGAGCCTGTAAGTGCTTTTCTCAAATATGGGCGGCTGGTCGTTGTCGTCTCCAACTACAGCATTGATTACCAAGGAACCCTGAAATACAGGCAGACGACCTGATAGACAGCAAAGCTCTTCAAAAAGCTATTTTTAAAAAGTACACACCCTAAGAGCATAGTGAGCAGCAGGCAGTAGCATTACAGTTTGCACCAGGTGCAAACCACACTCTGGTTAACCCACGTAGCCATGATTGCTTAGCTAAGACTAGGGTTAACCCTACAATGTCACATGATTTATTTTATTTATTCCTGCAACTGCAATGCTGTAATAACTTACATTTAACCCCCGGGGTCCTTTGCAATGACACTAAAGGTATAGAAGGCAACTTTTTCCCGGTCCAGCTCAGACATAAGCAGAAGTCGTTTTCTGTTTGTGTCGATGGTGAAAGGTAGCGAATCTGTAGATGACAGACAACAAATTAAATTAATGTAATGGTTTTGTTTGGGAAACGTGTCTTTCTGCACTTTTGTGACTCACAAATAAACTATGCAGCCGAAAGAGTATTCTAAATGAATTATGCTTGTGCCCTACCATCGTCAGGCAGAAGTGAGTAGGTCAAAAGGTCACTATCCCCAGGGTCATTGTCCGTGGCATTGAGGGAGGTGACTACTTATTGGCACTGCAGAGTTCTGGTGAATAGAAGAATGAATGCAAATAAACACAAGGATTAAAACTACTAATCGAGAGATTTTTTAACATTAGTATACATATCTCTGTTGGGTGTAGAAAACGGTAGATAAACTGATATAAGTGGTTCATAGTTTGACTTCTTTTCGCAGGAGAGAGAGGTCTTCATCTTAATTAATTAGTAAACTGATCAGTCAGTCTTAATGATGCATGTCTCCCTATCCTTCAACAGCAAAACTTCAACAGATATTCCTGATAGTGGATTACCTCACTGATTGTGAAGTTCCTGGTGTCGGGAGAAAAGCGAGGAGGATTGTCGTTTACATTGACGATGTGAATCCTCACCATCGCTGTGTCGTTGAAATAACCATCAGACACAAGGACCTGGCAATAGATCGACCGTTATTTCTTGACAAGTTGTTTCTTCATCGTTATGAAGCAAACCACATACACAGACTCCAATTTCCAAAGCGTACAGTAACTCTGAGTTGTGTGAACTACAATTAACGCAGTCATTATACAAACCAGAATACATTATATAACTCTTCGCACTATCTCCATAACAACTACAGGTAGTCCTCGGGTTACGACGGTCTCGACTTACGTCGTTTCGTGGTTACGACACTCATTCCCACTTACAGCGACAGTGAGCAACGTAGTATTACTGAGATGGACAGATTATTGGCGCTTTGGTTGGAAGACAAAATCAACGCCGTATCCTGTGAGTTTTATGGTTATTCAGGAGAAGGCTAGGCGACTGTTTGAGGCGTTGAAAGAGAAATTAAGTGAAAGTGAAGAATTTGTGGCGAGTAGGGGTTGGTTATGAGGTTTAAGGATCAATTTCCAGAACATTAAAGTGCAAGGTGAAGCTGCTAGTGCTGATGAGAAAGCAGCAACTAAGTTTCCTAATGCATTGGCTAAGATAATTGAGAGGGTGTTACTGTGCTCAACAAGTGTTCAACGTGGATGACACAGGCTTGCTTTGTAAACGTCTGCCTAACCTAACACTGTTTATTACTGTTACAGACTTACAGTACAGTATTTCATTATTAAACGTACTGTACTACAATATTTTACTGTACTTATGTTTATTGATAATTATGTAGGGTACTCTGTTAGGATAGGTGTTTGGATAGGCTAAGTGTTTGCAATACTGTACTGTTATTGTGGTACAGTACTGTATGAACGTATGATCCGACTTACGTCGAAATTCGGTTTACGACGCCGCGTTAAGAACGGATCCCCGTCGTAAGTCGAGGACTACCTCTGCGACAATGTAGGGTGTGCTACTGGAAGAGAATACTACCCATTACGGTCTGGTTTGGTTAAAGATTTTTCTACAAGTCAAAGTGATCGGTAATGTTTGCACACACCAGACCTATTCGTCTGACCACTCACCTGTAATGTGAAGCTGCCATTCAAACTGGGTTCCATGGCTTCTAAATCGACGCTGTGGTTGACTGTTATCTCCCCTGTCAGGTGACTAACGAGGAAAGCACCTCCAGAGTTGTCTTTCGTGATGTAGTAGGTTAGCTGAGGTCGGACAGAGAAACATCACCATACAACTTTTAGAAAACCATCTCTTGGCGATCGAAGATACAAAAAGTATCAATAGACATAATGACCTAAATCGTGAGCAGATCATAATGAGGATTCAGGCAGTGCCCGTCTGAAGTCGCACTTCAAAAATTTGCTGCTAGTTACCTATTTACCATTTAAGCATTGTTTACTCCAGAATACATGGCTGAAAGTGCAACAAAAGATTAACATAAGCAAAACTTTAACATTTTTAACTTTGAAATATTTTCAAGCTATTGATTGAATATATCAGCGGGAAAATGTCTTTGGCTGTCTTGTAACTGGCGAGATAATTATAACCCATTATTTAATTTAATTCAATGAGTTGTCACATACCGAAGAGTTCAAGTCCGGGTCGCTAGCAGAAATCTTCAGGCCACCCCTGCTCCCCAATACCCGCACACCGTTGCCAAAAGCGGTGTTCTCGTTTATCTCCCCTTCGTACACCTTTTGATTGAAGATGGGAGGTGAATCTGGCGCGTCATCGACGATGATGGTAACCTGTACATGGCAATATATATATATATAAATATAAATATTCCCAAGCTTTTAGACTGCTGACAAATAGTAAATCTTTGACCCTCTGCCCCCACTCCTCTCTCGCTCTACAGCAGAGCATTGGCTGCTTGACCAACTTTAAGTAGTTTTGAACTAAGTGTCCTGCGAGCATTTATTTTACTTGGAAAGCACTTTGTGTTTTTATGAACAAGTAAACAAACACATTAGCTCCATTAGAGAGAACATCAGCTCCGGGATTATCACGACAGGAGGACGCTAGCAGTTCAGGTAGAACAGCTGTTATTGACAAGGTGGTTAGAGTTACAAGGGTACATTAAGAGAACATAATTAAAACCTTGCTGATTCTAAGGAACAGGAAGTGTATTAAAGAATGGAGTGTCTGCTGACAAATGGAGTGATGCTGACAGAAGGGGGTATACTGACCAATGCAGAATACGCCAAGCAATGGACTATATCTTGATGCATGTTACCGAAATTCACCTGTGCTGTTACCGACGTGTTGGTGGGGACATAGACGGCGACCACCTGTAGAATGTACTGGTCAGTCCTCTCCCTGTCTAGACGTTGAACGAGGCTGACCACACCCTGAAGTAAAATAGTTGCACAACACGTTCTTGGCATAGAAGAAAACTTTTTGATTTAAAATACAAACAAGACATACAATGATGTGTCAAATCCAGTTTATTTGTCCAACTGTTTTTGTTCTTTTTTCACTCTCCTTCTTTTTCTTGTTTTCTCTTACTTCTTCATTCCCGCCTTCCCCAGTTTTTCCAAATTTCCCACCCTTACCCGCTTACTGCCTAACATTGCAAATTTTCACCACCATCGTCCGATTTTTTTCCTGTCTGCTTTTTTGGTATTGTATTGTACTTTTTCTCTCGCTTCTTCTTTCATTTATGCGCAGACATTCACATAAACCACCAGAAATACGTGTTCACAGCTGCACAACAAACGAACGAACAGTGCTCACTTACCGAACTCTGTCCGAGACCAAATTCAAATGTCGAAGAACTGAAGGAATAGGTCACGTGATCATCCCCTTTAGTCGTGTTGAGGTCCGTTATGACGTAACCAACGGACGCACTCTCGCTGACGCGAACGACCAAGAAAGGCGGGCAGAAAGTGATGGCGTCATTTGTCTCCACGCGCACGGTCAGCGCTGCGTCAGAGCACGCGGTCTTGTTGCCCACTGCGCAGACCCGTAGCCCCACTTGATATGCCGAGAGGGTCAGAAGAGCTAAAAATAAAAGTAAAAAAAATTCGAGTCGTAACTAAACATAACGGTTTTAGTTAGTGGTCCTCCTTTCCCCTAATAATACTCATCATCACCTCGACCAATGAAGACGGACTGGGTGACATACGTAAATAGACATACAGCTGTTGAAGGCAATAGTTAACAATTACTTGGGAACAGTGTTCCTCGTTTGATGCAACTGGCGTGTGTGCGAGCTAAGACGAGCTGGATCTTGCCACGATGGAGGGATGTTACGGGTATTCTTCCACGAACATGACGACACTCAGTCCCTTGTTATCGGTCTCGGTTATTATCGATAATTTGTTACCAGTGTTAGTTCTCAACATTCTTTTATTACTCGTGCTAGCTGTCAGCAGCCATTTGTTACCATTGTTAGTTCTGAGCAGGCATTCGTTACCAAGGTTAGTTCTGTTACCCTACCCGCGTGAGCTCTCAGCAGCCCTGTGACGTTGTCAATGGAGAAGAGGTTCGGGTGATTGGTCAACGAATACGTGACGTCACTCTGAGAGTTGCTGGAGACGACCATGACGTCCTGGAGTCTGTCTGAGGGCTGCGTGCCCGCACATTGGCTGTGAAGTGTGATGTAGATGATTGGTAATGAGGCGGGCCAGGCCGGCGCCTCCACCACATTTACCACCGACACGTCCACAGTCGCTGTCGCCGTCCGTGGCTCCAGGGAGTTGTCGACGGCTTCCACTACAAAGCTGAATGAACAGACGGTTAAAAAATCATCAGCAGGAGTCAATTAAACATCAATAGAATTTTTGCCTTGTAGCTGCTTTGTTTATAGAACCAGTGTGGCTTCGTTATTGCAAAAGATCAATATTTTAAAACAAGTGTCTCTGTAAACATTGTGTTTGATTCTCGGGTAGGTTGTTTACAGAGCCGGCTGCCTCACTATGATGTAGTCTTAGCAGCTGGCTTGGTGTAAAACACCTTTACTTCCAATCGTAGCCTTGGTCTTTTTATCATACCTGTATAATTGGACGCTCTCGAAGTCCAGCCATTTTGCAAGGGTCAGTCGCCGGTAGTCTCACCCAGCAGGAACACGTGATCAGAGTTTCCAGTGCTGATGACGTAACGAACTTGACCTGATGACCCTGGGTCTGGATCCAGTGCCAGGACGCGACCGACACTGAAGCCGACGGGAGCATCCTCCCTGACGTCGAACCGGTAACGTATGACGCTGCTGTTGCTGATGTTCACGAAGGTGGGAGACGTGTTGCTGTCCGTGACATTGATGTACAGCAAGCTGTGGTTGAGGCGGGGAGGTGCCCCCTGGTCCGACACCCACACCTGCACGTTGTAGTGGTTCTGTACCCGTCGGTCGAAGGCGCCGGACACGGTGATGGTCCCTGTGGTGTGGTCGATGGCAAACTTGCCCTCTGCTCCCTCCAACCAGAAGGTGAACCCACTGTTCGTCACATCAGCATCCGTGACGTTGACAACAAGCACTTTCGCACCTGTCGTGGCTTTCTCTGGTATCTCTACTGGGTTCACCGTAAAGACGACCTGAGTGAAGGTAGAGGATGTTGGATTATATTCATTAAAATGTTTAGGTGTCATAAAACTGTACTAACTTTATGTATCGTGCATCAGTATTGAGTTGCTCGGCAGAGAGGAGGAGGTAGGAGGAGAGGAAACAATCGCAATGATTAAGTTTATCACAATTAAAACAATTAAGCCATTACTAGATTTTCATGGCAGTCCTCATTCCTGTAATCCTCGTTGATGACATCATCATCGTCGCATCTCGTCGTATTCGTCTACTACTACTATTTCGATCTACGATATAATTACAAATTCCTATTTAAAACTAACCCCGCTACTTGCATTGCAGAAGACTCACAGACAACAAAGCCCTCGCTAAGATGGTACCTGCGGCGCGTTGTCATTGACGTCCTGCACTGAAATGCTGAGAGCTGCCGTGCTGGTGTGAAGGCCGTCAGTCACGTGCACTAGCCCTGTAATCACGCGAGTCTTCTCGGCGTCTAGGCTGACGTTGGTCACCACATACAAGTTGTCTACCCTGATTACTCCTGGCGGCACCACCGAGCTGAGGCTGAAGACCAGATCCTTCTCAGGGGTATCTAAGTCACTTGCCTGCAACTAGACGCACACAAGAGGGTTTGTTATTCAACACCCGCCGAGAATCGGGCCTCAGTCTGAGTATAGACAAATGTATAGACACCAGTGAAGCGATTTGGTTACCTCAACGTATATTAACAAATAATAATCTTAATAATCTAATATTATCTAATTATATTAGCGTGATATAGCTGGCACGGCATTAAGTACCACTAACCAACCAATCAGAAATCTTTGACTAGAACACCCTGCTTTAATCCACCGGAGACTAGAGTTACCTCGTCTGGAACTCAACGCTTGCATACCTTGTCTATGAGAAATATACAAAAATAAAATCGCAGGGCCTCTTCTTGCATCGTATTTTTTCGCTAGTTTCATTATTGAAGGTGAAATAAACTACCGAGACATACTTAAGTTGCTTGTACAAAATAAACAGCTGCAAGAAAACAGAAGATTGGATCGGTTACCAGGAGAATAGTGAATCCTGGGGGTAAGTTTTCTGTCACCGATCCAGTGAAGTCGGATGCAAACTGCGGCTTCTCGTCATTGCAGTTGATGACTGTGATGATAATGGTCGCTGCAGACGTCTTTGCTGGTTGTCCACCTAGAAGTCAAAGGAAAGTGAGAATATTCTGAGACTCAGCTGGCATGAGGTCAGTCTTCATTTTTTTCAGCTGTACTTTTATTGCTGATACTTACAGGCTACTATACACTAAATATAGACTGATACTGAGATGTTTCTGTTATATCGTTGCTAAGATTTTTTTATTATTATGTGCTCAGATTAGGCTGTTGCTGAAATATTGAACATATGTAAATATCAGAGTTATTTGTAACGATGTGCTAGAAATATTCAGTTAGTGAAACTTTATAATCCGATGTAGTTAGCATAGTTTGTCACTGAGACTACGTGTCACGATAGGTTAAAACTTAATTAATGAAACTCGTGTCATAATATGCTCAATATGAGTTGTTAGTGAAACTATAGACAACAATTTTACCATCAATGGCATTCACGATGATCACATATTGTGTTTCACTCTCGTAGTCCAAGCATGTGAGAGTAGAACAGCTAATGGTGAGCACCCCTGTGCTGGGATTAATGATGAATGGCCCTACCCCAGGACTAATACTATACATCACAGTCCCATCACTTCCCGAGTCCTTGTCTGAGGCAGTGATCTATGAGAGAGAAAAATAGTTTACAGACTTCATGTGCAACCTTATCGAAAATATTATCATTAATATCACCATAAGCAACAATAAAGAAAGTTAGGGAAAATGCAAATTACACAAAGTGAGGTGATTCAGTGCGACACCCACAAATACAACTTTGCAAAATAGCTTCAGCGGCAGACAATCTGTGTTTGTTTAGAGAAATAAATCGCAGTGGTATGTCTGCGCCAACAGAAGAATGCAGACAGAATGTTAGACAGATGATGGAGGCGGACATATGAAGACTCAGGTAACATTAGTGTCATATTTTTCAAAATAAAAGACACAAGTGGAGGACAACCCTGGCATGTGGGGGTCGCAACCCACTTTGTCATCGCACTTGTGAAGGTGAGATTTGACGAAAAGAAAAAAATCATACCTCTGTTGCTCCATCCCATTTACATGCATGAGCTTAGTGCTAAAATTCTGTAGCGGTTACCGCTTTCTTCTCATGAATACTTGCATAAAACTAAATTCCATCTTCTTTGATGATCGTATCAACCCAATGTAGCTTGCATCCCGTTACCATATTCGTTGTTTGATTGTAACTTTACAATGTTTGTGTGTAGTCAGCTGTAAGCAAGTAAGCCACTATAACTACACTAACGGATGAACAAAAGTTGTAAGTAATTAAAACGTGGATTTATAATGCAAATATGTTTGATGTATTTTTAGTAATGTTGTTGTTATGTATTCTGCGTAGAAAGTAGCACTACCAGAAATATATCACAAACTCTATCTAATCATGCAAGTGTGAATATAGTTAAGATTATCTTTGAGTAAAATTTTTCCTGTACAAACCATGGTGCATCAGTAATACATTGAAAAAAACCTTCATTTATAAACTTGTTCAGTTATAAATTTAATTTTATTCATCTATAAATTTGTTAATTTCATATTTACACACAATTGTGCAACAAGTTCTGGTACTGAGAAAGAGACATCACTAAGTGGCAAAGGAGTAGGAGGGTTGTTGATTTAACCGACTGATAGCTTCAGATGGCAAGGGCATGAATTTTTCACAGATGGCGGGTACATTAGAAGCGCTCGTTACAGACACCCGACCTTGTGGACATCAAACATACCTTCTGCACAAAGCTTCCACTTGTCGCATTCTCCAAGACCTGAAAGGTGTAGACTGTCTGATTCCAGACTGGCTCATACTCATTGACATGTTCTACAGTTACAGAAACTGTGGCTGTCGACGAGTAGTCGCCATCCGTGACCTGGACCTTGAGGACGTAGACAGAGCCACGTGATGCGGAGTCCAGGTCAAGGACAGATTTCAGGTAAAGTGCCGGAGGGTTACCTTGCAACTGAAAATCTGACAAACAATAAAAAATATTGTAAGATTGGCATAATACGTTTTAGTGTTTGTAGACTTGACAAACAAGAAGTATTTTCTAGAACAGGAAAATCCCGCACAGTTGTTTGTTGTTGTTGTTATTATTTACAGTACATTATTAGTGTACACCAGCACGAGCATATGATTAAAGATTGTCCTAGAAGTTCACAGACTATACTTTATGAATAGGATAATTTTCTTACAGGGTTGTTATTGTTTCGCTTCAATAATAGATCACAAGACGAAGAATGTCATCAAACAGCAGGTACTTTCTTATCAAACCCAAGTAGGATTATTTTAACAGTTATCTTTCTCACCTGTGTCGTTATTCAACGTGTACAGAAGACTGTCGTTATCCATGTCTGAAGCAGCCACTGCGCCAACCCTGAACCCCACCGGAGAAGTCTCCAGCACCGTAAAGGTGTAGGTGGAGGAGTTGAAAACAGGGGGAGACAGGTTGACACTCGTGATCTTCACTTGCACCTGCGCCATGCTCGATCTGTCGTGAAAATTATCTCATGAACCTTCTGTGTTCCTTTAAGGTTTCTTTCTGCACCATTTATGCGAGATTTGTTTCCCCTCAAGAAGAACAAGCTTTTTTCTTCTACTACAATCATGTCTATTACACTTATATCTTTGTTCATTTGTCAAACTAGCTATTGAGATGCTGAAACACTCCTGTGATTCTTGTTAATTAGTGACCTACACTAAAAAGCCCGTTAATGATTTTTGCACCACCACGAGTTACCTGCGCTCCCCCTCTGTTGCACCGTCGTATGCTTCGATGGCAAGGACAGCTACTCCCACGTCCCGTCTGGTCAGATTCCGGCTAAGGACGACCCGACCTGTTGCCGAGTCGACCACGAATGTCCCTTCCTCGATCCCATAGGCTCCGCTTAGTCTGTAAGACACCTGACCGTTGGGCCCGGCATCTTTATCAGCGGCGTTCACCTGAAAGTTGTTGGCAGATCTATAGGAACAAGCTTAAATTAATTTTTGCTAAATTGTTTTCAGCTTCCTCTTTTTTGTGTCTGTCACGTGATCAAAGAAATCAGGTTGTATAAATTATGAAGGGAGTTGCCTGCCCGCAGCCCAGAGTGCAATGCGTGGATGGCTATAACATATAAGCTGATGTGTCTTCGATGTGGAACTGCATGCGCAATGCGTACCTGACCAATTTCTTGACCTTTGGCAGCAGTCTGTGGCACGGAAAAAGAATATGTCGTGTTGACAAAGACAGGATTGTTGTCGTTGACATCTGTAACATTGATGACTAGTGTGCTGTTGTTGCTGCGAAACTTTTCCACCGACTTGTCTTCTTGGGCGTAGACCTGCAACGATGTGTAATTGTTTGTGAAGCCCGCACTTCAGGACAATCAGTCTACGCAGCCATTGATTTTCTATTGGCCATCATCTATGGCTTTATGTTTAAATTTGTTAACTACACTTGTACACTTTCTAGGATTTTAATTGCTGGAGCTTCGTTCAAGTACATTGTAAATTCTTCTTTAAAATTCGTACTTTACTACCCTTTGTGCGCTGTCACATGAACAACTTGATGGCTGCTTTCTTCTTTTATATTTACATATCATGCTTATCATGAGTCGTAATCTTACTGATATCATGAAGCATAATCTCGAAGAGACGACTAGAACACCACTTTTCATTTCATGATCGAAGGAGCCGTTCATATATTAGGATGTCACAAAAAGAGCCGAAAGACACAAGACAATGTAGCATCATGCCTGACCACTTTTAAGGTAAAACTAACTATCATGGTTACCTATTTTGAGTCCTACCTGAACAGTGAAACTGGAGGTCGATTCCAAACGACCTACTAATTTAACGACACCGACGGCATTTTCTGTTGAAATTGTGAAGATGCTGTTATCAGAGAGGTAAAAACTGAAGCTGCTGTTCTCACCCTATAAAAGAAACGAAAAGAAAAATGAATTTTTATGTTCGCATTGACAGCAACTTCATCTACAACTAAATATATTGTCCAAATTTCTTATGTTTTCGCGTGTTTCTTTCAGGTACATGACATATAACATTCTACTATTTTACTAAGTTACATTTTCTTCTCTTTTCTACGAGTCATATATTTATTTGCCCTGGTGAATGCCAAACAATGAATGAATCTCAGGGTTCAAAGTTAAGAGGTCATGTTCTGAGTGCATTCTCTGTATAGCTGCACCCATAAAATCACACGACAAAGCTTTGCCTTGCTGATGTCTGTGAGTCCGAAGCTTCGGAGAATAGCTGCTAACATCTACAGCAATGCATGCGCCCGTCTTCACATGACTACTCTTAAAGTCACGTGACCAAAGCCAGGAGTAACTCAAGCTTACAACATCGGCGTCGGAGGCGAAGACAGTAGCGATGATGGCCCCTGGCGACGCATCTTCCGGTATGCGAACCGTGTAGGTGGCGCTGGACATGACCGGTGCGTGGTCATTGAGGTCAAACACCGTTATCAGCACGCTGGCCACATTCATGCGGTCCGCCGGCCGGTTGATCTGATAGGCCTGTACAGGACAGTGGACACTCAATGATGCAGGAAGTGACCTCTAACCTTTATGGGGCATTTAATTTGCAGTAACAGGGAAGCTCTTCTGCGGGAGGAATGACAATCCCACTCACATAACTGTCGTGTGTGCGTGTGTGAGACAGACAGAGTGATAAACACAAAATACAAGTACATGTGTAAATAAGATAATTATATGTACAATGATGCGCGCGCGCACACACACACAAACCACGTGGAAATATTACCCTGACGTTAAGGCTGTACTGTCCACGTGTTACGTTGCCAATGACAACAAGAGACCCATTAGCCAACACAGAGAAGTGGCTTCTCACTTGTAAGGATGTAGCTGAAAAAATACGAGTAGGGATGTATATGTAGTGCTCAGTAACTGACAAAGGTCTGAGTGTACTGCATCCACACTTTACTCCATCTCTCTCTCTCTTTCTCTCTGAACTGAGCTCGTGATTGTAATTTTGAAGTAAAACCGACATGAGTCTCCTTCTATTTTAAACTGCTATATTCGTTGTTTCAGAATGAGTTCTACACAGAAAATAAGCAATCCAATATAATTTTCTTACAGTTATCTGTCGTAATGATAATGTTCTCTTTTGTCGCATCATCGTCCACTGCACGTAAGGGTGGATCTGTGTTGTAGACGCCACCCGTATAAATCTGTGGCCACAAAGCATAGATGTATGATACGTGTGTAAACATAAAACATTTTTACAGTTTTAGACTTCCATGTGTCAAAGCCTAATACTACTGCCACACACTGTCCCACTGAAAAAAAAACTGCTCCATACTAGTCCTTTCAAATTTGTTACTTTGTGTCTAAATATAAACACAGGGTAGAATGCTTGAGTACTTGTACTTTTCTCCATAAATAAAGCAATCCAAAGGATCGCTTTGTGAGGACAAAGGCGCTCTTTCGTGTGTGGAAAGAAGTTTGTGCAGTTGTGTTCTCGGGAGCAACTGTAGGTCCAGTTCTGGTCCGTGGATAAGAAGATAAGAATTTGTTTATTGGCCGAGAGACATTGCACTAGGAATTCGATTTCATGATGAAAAATGGCACAAAAATAAAATTAAAAAAAAAATCCGGACTCTACTCGAAAAGATGAAGGTAACCTGTTTGAAAAAAGCGTGCCACAGAGATCGCCATCTGTTTTTTTTTTAAATCATATTGAATGATTTTGTTGGAAGAATGCTTCATCAGAAACAAAACAGAAATCCACAGACTGAATTACACAGAAGAACGAGAAAAGTCAACATGAAAGTGTTTCAAAATAACCCTTGAATAGCCTGGAGATACAATCACAACGGATGTAGCTGATAGCCGTGCGACCTTGACCTTTTCCCCAGGAGCCCCTTGATGCGGTAACTAAGGTTTGAAGGTAAGTAAGACCTGCATTCCTTTTACCTGTTGATCTCTGATGCTTTTTTACCGGTTAGAGTTAGGCGTTGTTTCCGGTGCTAAATAAATATTTTTGAATTGTTGATAGAAGTACATCTGTTACTTTGTGGTGTGTGTGTTTTTGTGTGTGTGTTTGTGGTGTGTGTGTATTTGTGTGGTGTGTGGTGTGTGGTGTGTGGTGTGTGTGTGTCGGTTGTGAATACTTACATGCTCGGCAATGCTGAGTGTGTACACATCGCTGCTGAACACAGGCCCAAACTCGTCCACGTCCGTGACTTTGATCGTCAGCGTCGTGTAGCTCGTCTTCGGGGTACTGCCATCGGGTGTCTGATATTCCTGGACAGCAATTTTGGCTTCAGTGAGACGGTCAGACGGAAAAGTTTCAAATCAAGGGGCTGACATAAAGGAGCTTCAGTGAGAATGTATGATGGAAATTAGTTTTAATGAGATGGTTTTCCAGACAAGAACTTCAGTGAGATGGTTTGATAGTAATACTTTCGATGAGATTCTTTGACGTGTATGTACCTCAGTTACATAGTTTGACAGAATTTACTGTCAACAAGACGACTTGACAAAAATGAACTTAAATTACATAGTTTGACAGAATTTACTGTCACTGAAATGGTTTTACAAAAATGAACTTCTAATGAAATGGTTTTAAAGTAATACTTTTAAATCAGATCTGAAGAAAAATGAAAAATAAAAATACCTCAGCAGACAGGGTGAGCACGTATTGTCGAGGTCCCAGTTCAAAATCCAATCTCGTGTTCAAAAGAACGATGCCAGTCGCAGCGCTGTCCGTTACAAACTGACCAGAACCCTGAAATTTCATCTTGTGTTAATCTTGAAAACACACGAGTATGATGCACTTCTCACGACTGTAAAATGTTGCAACAGTTGTACTTGCTTTTATCGATATAATTATATACATTTCCTTGTTTCAGAGATTGTGATCATTTAGGATGATTTGCAGGTAAACTTTTATCTACACACTTACACTTACATTCACAATGCGATATAAAAAAATCTGCTGAGATTTGGTGTCATTGTCAGACACTCTACCAGAAGTTGAAATACTGACGAGTCAATGGGAGTATCCTGTAAAAAAAATAAACAAAGGAAATAACAAGACTTGACAGTAGTTCTCGCTTTTCACAAATTTATTTATTAGAAAACAACCCACAATGTAAAAGTAGAAAAAGAATAAACATCACCTACTCTGCATCCATCACACAATCACACACTGCATGATGTTTCATCTTATCTTATCTTTTTCCACTAAGGGTCACGACATGACCTCATAAGATAACGAACAACCAAAAGATTAAAGTAACAAGTACGGACATTTTACTCATCGAGAATATTAATCAATAAGATGTTGAGAACTGTACCTCTGGAAGACTGATGGAATAGGGGGCGTCTTTAAATCCTGGCGGAAATTCGTTGACATCAGTGATGAAGAGTGTCACCTCCAGACGTATCTACAAAACATATAAAGCAACATCCAACACAAACGCAAAGACAATCCAAGTTCATCAAGCAGGTATCTTTTCTGAAACAATGCAATAAAATTAAATGAATAATGAATAGTTGCACATACAAGTATGTGCACGCCCGTAAATCTCTTGAATAAAAACTCCCTTGTGGTACCTGAAATTTTTTTCTGTATAAATTTACTTACTGCTTGCACATTAGTGCTGTCCGTGCAGTAAACGTAGTTCTGGATATTGTTTGGCATTGTCTGCACGGAAATACAAAGAATTGAAGAACTAACAGTGTCATAGGATACTTCTTACATGCTTAAATATGTAGTGTAAATAAAGATGTGTAACAAAAGATTCAGCAAGTGCTGTTTCCGGGTGTCTTAAGGTCCACCATCAAATTGAAATGGACAATTGTGGTCCCTACACGGACAGAAAAGCTAAGAATCATAACTCCATAATAACAATTATTAAAACACACACACCAGGAACTGCAAACCCTTGCACAGATATGCATGCATTAGTCTAAAATTAATTCCTGTTTACTAAATATTCGAGTGTAAAGCTGACAAAGAACCACTAGAATGAGGAGTTTAGACGAAACTGAAGGAAACGGGTTTTTTTATTTAAATTTTCGTAGAGTTTCCAGAGTTTTTCAAACTTCATTCAAATGTTTGCCTCGCAGGGCCAGGAGAGTTCAACAAATACCTGCTTTCATAAAGTACCTATGAAAACTAGTTTTTAAAAAACTTATCAAGATAAGAAAGACTGTCCAGCTGCCTCGCTGCTCACCTCAAAGTCCAGCTGGGAGGCGATGTACAGTGAGTAGCGTTGGACAGAGGCGCCCTCTACCGTACTCTTCAGACCGATGGGACCCGCGTTGTTTTCAAGACGATTGAGAACAGCATCGGTAATGTTGAACAGGACAGTCCCTGCAAATTCATCAGGTTACACATTTTCCTTCCTGCTGAGGGTTCCAGTTGGTTCCTTGGACATTGTATTTGCTAGCTTGTCTTCCATTAAATAAATGGAGTTACTCGTTATGTTCAGATTTTGTGTATTGCAGACCTGTTTACTCTTATAATGACCAGCCTGTAATATTTTGTTAGCTAAGATGTCAGGAACTAAATTAATCATCTTAACCGATCAACGCAGTAAACTGAGATTGGAATATCTGTGTGTCATTCTGTTTATTAAGATCTCCAAGGCAAATGCCTTTGCGACTAAAGCTTTCTTCTCCCGCCATTCCTCAGGATTTGTAGTTCAGATGCTGAGCTCTTATCTTCAAGGCAAACAGGTTTTAAAATTAACAGACGACCCTATAAAAATTGGATAAGCTGTGTGGTGAATGTGAGGTGGAAATGTGTATTCAGTACACTTAAACTGTCCCCTCCCCATATACTGGTAAAGCGATTTCAAAACGTCCACAGCTCGCACTGACCAATGACAGGGCTAAACGTTATTTTGTTGTATTTTTAAAAAATATTTTATTATTTATCATATACTCAAACATGCATACATTTAGAATAGCCACTTACCTACACTGACGTTCTCGGGCACTCCATCAAAAAACAAGCTTGGAGGGCATCCTCCTTGAGGAATAAAAAAATATTGTATTTTTTTTTTTACCAGCCTCAGAAATGTTATCTCAACAATACAAGATAAAAATAAATGCGGATACCGTACTAAATTTTGCATGTCTGTCTAGCTGGTTGGCTGGATGTCTGTCCGTTTGTCCCTCTGTCGGTCGGTTGGTCTGGATGGTCGCTCACTCTTTCTCCCTCTCATCTCAACAGCAAAGCCATCAGGATAATAGTCATAAAGACGAAGGCAACACTTGGAAGGCTGGCATATATCGTCAGGTAGGTAAAACGGAGATAATTCTCAAGTGCTAATTCTCAAATACATAGTTCTCACCTGATACAGTCGGAGGTATCGCTAGAAACAGAAGGAGGTGCAAGAAGGTTCCCGAGGACACCGCAGCCATATTCAAGCTTCACGGACTTCATGGAACATCCACCCACGTCTGCACACCGCCTGGCTCCGATAAACAGCTCGAGTGTCAGGACCAAGGGTTTCTCATCTCACATTTTAATCCTAATCAGCAAACATCGAGAAATGACCACATCCGGGATCTTGGCCTTGACTGCTGCTTATCTCTCAGGTCCTAAAACTGGACTGTCATCACAAGTAAAAATGTCAGATAGATGACCATGCACGGTCAACCTCAGTCAGTTCTTGGTGCTACCGATCCTTAATCTTCACAACCCGCAGTTTTCAAAATTTGATGTTCAGGGTCTAGATCTTTTTCTTCCTTCGGGAGAAAACTACCTGTGAGAAAAGAAGATAAACATTACATCTTGAGTCTCTTCTTCAGCTGCAAGCAAGAGCATCTACGTGACCTGTATAAAGTTTCAACATCGACTGCACTGGTGTCTAGATAAAATATGTTGGAGCAAGCTCCTGGTTATCATAACTCCGTATCTACCCCTCACTCAGTGACGCAATGACAAGTTGAAGTATTATATAATGACCTTCTTCTTAGAGGATAGGTGGGCATCCGATGGCGGACACTGATTCCTTCAAATAACGACTGAAGATGCTGATTGGTCGAACCTGATGTATCCAGTATCAGGTCATAGGTAAGGGTACCCTAACACAGCAGCGAAGAGACTGACTCCAAAGGCGAATAAAGACTTTAAGAACAAGAAGTGATTTACATCCAAATATAAACACATGAAAGCAGCTGTACCCAACTCCTCTCCTCCTACATCTCTGTTCCCCAAAGTGTGTTTGTACTGATAAGGAGCGAGTATAGGGCTTGCGGAAAACTACAGAATGAAAATAAAATCTGAAGTTACACTCCTCAAATTGTACAGTATCGACGAACCCTACCCTTGCATCAAAGATAATGAGTGGGTGTAAGAAGTCGACAGGAAAGAGAGGGAAAATTCTAGAACAAAAACACTCTTAACAGCAAACTCACCAGCAATAAAAACTTGTAATAACATTGACAAGTATCACCGTGTTCCTAACTGATTATATTATTAACATTTTTTGCTCCACGGTGACTAAAACGGGAAGAGTTGGGTGGATTTCTTTTAATTCAAACGGAGGAAGTATCTTCCGATTCGCTGCGATGATCATCTAGAGAAGACAGTTCGGTACATATAACGACCTGCACCCGGGTACAGCTTCTGTAAGGACATTAAGGTGGGCAAAGGCGCTGGCGGCAATAAGCATGACAACAAGAGGGGCGAGCATAGATGCCCTCACGCTTGCCTTCATCAATGCATTACTCAGAGGCTGCGTGACAGTTCGTCAAAGACGTAGGAGGGGGCGACGAGGGCTGATAAGTTCGTCACCTAAACAACGGCGGGCAACCCTCGATCCTCCAACACTGCCCCCGCCCCCTACATATTCACCTTGTCTAGCAACGACCGATCCCAGACAACACACAACACCAAACCCTGGACATTCCTTCGTACCAGCGCACGGGAGCTGGAATAGAAATGACTCGGATTATTGTTGAGAAGCTTGTAGTAACAAATCGCTGGATGTCACAGGAGCAACTCACGCGCAAGTACACACAGAAAAAAATCCCAAGTGAACGAGGAACGAGGAACAACTTAGAGAGGTGGGCACAGAAAAACAGACTAAAAAGTTAGAGTAATCAAACCAGAGACAAGAACCCTCCAAAGTAGGTGAGGCTGGTACTGACTGGTTGATGTTAGAGATAGCAACAGTTTCAAAAAGGTGCAGTTTGAAATCCTCTTTCTTGACCGCATAATGTCGCTCGTCTCTGTCCTGCTGTACAGCCAGGAGACGGACAATGATGACAGCAACTAGGGAGGGGAGAAACTCACAGAAATCATGACCAGCAGGTAAATACTCGCTCGGCTGACTTACAAGACACGCACCGAGGGTTATCACCTCACGTCACGCGCGCTGCATTACGCATGACGTCACACAGGGAGATGCTGATTGGATTACATTTAAGCTGAATGTCGGGAAGGTCTACAAGCCTACGGCATGAACAAAATAATCAATTACAACATCCCGGATCAACATACACCACAGGCTAGTCACAGGTCACAAAATAATTATTACTCAAAATATAATGGGGTTTAATTACGCAATAACCAAACGACTGTAACAATATCATCAAACAGCAGTAACAAAAAAATTGTGTGAGGCTAAGCAACCCATAATAGTGGACACTATATATTAATAGTAATCATTCGTATTCCATAATAATGGACACTATAAAACAATAGTAATCACTCCGCATTATAACTACGAACACTATAAATAAATTTCAGATCACTCGCACGGCATAGCTCTGGACATTACAAATCAATGGTAATTGTCAGAACAATACTTAAAAAAAAAGAGTTGTAATTACAAAAGCAGCATTTGGGATTTCTGTAAGCTTGTGAGTA
The DNA here is from genome assembly GCF_003073045.1 of Pomacea canaliculata. Classification (NCBI taxonomy): domain Eukaryota; kingdom Metazoa; phylum Mollusca; class Gastropoda; order Architaenioglossa; family Ampullariidae; genus Pomacea; species Pomacea canaliculata. Next base: position 45,330,307 of record NC_037590.1, on the reverse strand, counting down.
TTAAACATTAGTAAGCAAGCTATAAAAAAAACCGCTTTGCGGAAATTCTTGAAATACCACTGAGGGAGAGGAGAGGGGAGGGTGTTAACAACTGTTTCTCTAAGCCAGCAACTAAGGTTCTATCACGACATAGCAGTCTACCCCATGACATACTAGACATAGCAGTCTACCCCATGACATACTAGACATAGCAGTCTACCCCATGACATACTAGACATAGCAGTCTACCCCATGACATACTAGACATAGCAGTCTACCCCATGACATACTAGACATAGCAGTCTACCCCATGACATACTAGACATAGCAGTCTACCCCATGACATACTAGACATAGCAGTCTACCCCATGACATACTAGACATAGCAGTCTACCCCATGAGATGTTAAAACAGCCCGAGGCGAGGTCTGAAGCTAGGGTGGTCGAGTCTCACTGTATTGGTGACAAGCATTTACCTTTGGCGCTGTCGAAGCAAAGTTTGTGAACTCAACTGCTGGCAAGAAAAAGGAAAAAAACAAACAAACATCTCCAGTGTGTGTAGATGTTTAAAGTTTTTATTAGAACACTTTGCGTCTCTGCTCGCGACCTTGTGTGCAGTTTACAAGATAGCTTTTCATCACATAGGTTTTCGTTTCTATAATTTGCACATTTGTCTCTGTAAGCCAAACAATAGCACAGATAAGGAAAAACTACGAGCTTGCCATACCATGATTAATGACTGGGGCAACATGCTACATCACGATGAAGGGTGTGCATGAAAAATAAGGTATGTGAGAGAGAGAGAGGTATAGACATATTTGGGAGCTGAGAGAGGAGAGGGTGGAAAACAAAACTCCTATGTAACAAACATACTGAATGATTGATGACTCCACCTTGAGGTGTTTTGTGAAAGAATGTGTGTTTAGTCGATGATTCATTTCTATGTTCAGTTCTGTCTCTCATGATGGACGATCTGAACTCGACAGCAGCCGCAGTGGACCCATCTTTAGGCTCAACAACCACATTCAATTGTGGATTTGGCTCCACCACCTCTCAAAGCACAAGGTTTTAAATTATTTTATCAGTTTATGAGACAGCTAAAAGTGGAACTGATCGGCAAATGGGAAAAAAGTTGAAAGGGGATTGTCTGAAGCCAATTGGCTATAAGTGTGTGCGCACATGCATGAGAGAACAAGTGAATGAGTGTGTTGTTCTCGATAGCCGACAGATCGAGAGGACCACACACACACACAAATACCTCTTGCAAGTAATGTAAGCCTAATGTGTCAGAAAAGGAGTGAACGACAAGCCCTCTACATTGTTATCACCCGGGTTAAGCCCCGCGATAGCAGTTAAGACCTAAGAGTAGCTTTTAGCAGCGGAAATATGGCGAGCAAGGCAGTCCTATCTGCATCGCTTTATTATCTCTTACCTGAGAGAAACAAATACTTCGCCATGTCGGTGTGTCTTTTCCAGCTACAATGAGAAAGAGACTTATCGCACGCTGGACATGAACACACCTGACAACCGACTGTGGATCATGTTGTCGATACGTTACGACACGTGTTCAGGTAAAATAAAATAAAAAATTAATTTAAAAGCGCATCTTGTTGAATGTGAATTCATAAATGACAAGATTTTCACGGCTGTGTGGGATACCTGATTCATGAGACCAGTATTTTAACCCACACAAAGCATTGTTGTCTGGGTTGGGAGCGGAAACTGCGTGAGTGAATTTGAACGGGGTGGGAGTGTCATGGTACAAACATCCTAATGGAATGCACAAACAGACCAAAGCTAATAAACAGTCCTACACTACCTGTCAAGGTGTCCACTGAGTTCGATACCTGTCATCCCACAGTAACTCACTGCAAGGTACAGTCTGGTCGATGCGATTTCCTGAAGACACAGTGGTAAACAGGTATTTCTCCAGTCCCGTTCTGTCTCGCGCAGTCACAGCAGGTAGTTTGTACAGTGACCACGGATAAATTAACCCGGAACTCTTCACATCAACCTAGCTTCTCGTAGGACAGTAAATAATTCGTACCTGCGCATGAGTGTTTGGTATCAACACACCGGGCATGAAATTTTCTGAATTTGAATAAAGGGGTTTAGCTTTGTGTAGCTGTTGACTACAGAGATAGAGGTTAGGAGGATGCGGCCGAGACACCTTGAGACATCTTGAGACATCTTGGCAGCTGATGCCAAAGGAAGCAGATAATATTCTACAACGAATTCGCCCTCTTGATAATAACTGATTTGATTTGTAACGGCTTTAGGCAGTAGGCATTTGACCAATGCAAAGAGGACAGGGGTAGAAGCATTTGATCAACGGGTATGTCACACATTTTGGCAAGCTGGACTACTATGAGAGCGTTTGATGGCGTCCAGACATTTTCAAACTAACTCATGCCACCTTCTCTACACTTCTGTTTGAAATGCACTGTTTGTTACCGTAGCTGATTAACTCCCAATAACGGTCAGTGAATTACGTAATTTTTATGAACAACTCTAAACCGTTCGACCGGTTGCAGGTAAAGCAAATGATCGATTTCTTGTCAGAATACCCAAGTACTCAGATTCCATCAATTAGTATACATATCCATTGTATGTTTTTATGTGTGAACATATACTTGTGCAAAGGGGACGACGATTATAATTGTATGATTAAATTTTTATTGACTTCCTCAAGTTCACTAATTGAATAGAAACCCATTTTTGGAAGTGATTGATTAAAAGATGATAAAAATGACAAAGACTGGTTGCACATACATGACATAAGATGCAAACATGAGAAGAAACTGGGGAAAGAAAGGAGTTGTCGTAGACAGTATTGGATAAAGGCACGGGGAGTTATAAGGAAAGAGAAGGAATGGAGAGAGACATGATCAAGAGAGAAGAGAGTGACAAAAACTGATCAATGAAAACACATTACGTAAATTGAGACAGACTGTTGCAATACCAAAATGATACCACAAAATAATTTAAATTATTTTAGTCATCCCCTTTTTAGAGGTTGCATGAATATTCAGGCAACGGAAGTAAAAGAAGCTGTTTTTTCTTGGAGACTTGACCGAATCACTAGGATAAAGAATAATTCTTGTTATGTCTTGGTCTACCTTCTAAAATTTACAGTCTTATAAGGAGTTTATAGATATATACAAATGTTTTACCACGGATACAGGTGTAAAGAATTGTTGGAAACTCTTAATGCACAGAATAAACTAGATAAAATAATATAACTAACATTTCTGACCCACAGTAATAGAGACTCTTTTTTAAATAAAGAAAACAACGGTGAAGTCCGGAGTTATAGTGTGAGACGTATAAATCCAATTTTAATGTCAGGAATCAGTTTTAGTTTTAAAAATAAAGAAAATCTCCATGAGTGCCATTGTAATAAACGTCTGGTTACAACATATCACTGACATTTCAGTGATTAGCAACACGATTTTATAAAAATGTTGTTCATTTTCCTGTTAACACTGACACAGATAAGCATTGAAACAAAATGTCTCTCACCTGCCTCTGTCATGGAGTTCTAGAAGCACCTCTCCTGTTACCAGCTCACGTTTGCCACACATTTATTTACAGCACGGAACATGGAGGTTGTGGCCAGGCTAATCCGCTTTGTTTGTCTCTGCCAGACCTGATCAATAAGCCACCACGATGCCTGCTTTGGTCAGACTGGAAACCCACAACGATGTTCATGCCTGAAGAGTATTATGTTTGCTTGAATCTGTGTTTGACTGTCAGTTTGTAGCCTCTTAATTTGTTTCTCTTTATGAGAATAAACTGTTTGTCGCGCTTACATTTCGTAAATTTTATGCTGTTTTGGGGTTCACCACTCGACGATCATTGCAAATTTAAAACAGTCCTTACATATCTCTTCTGATTTCTTCCTGATAAATACAGATGTATTGGGCGTGGGCAGTCTCGTTTCTGAACTTCATAAACGAGAATTTAGGTTACACATGTGCTAGCCATGATTCCGAGAACTCCCGTTTCTGATCATCTGGTATTCTGGTGGGTGGCAGGTGACTGTGATGTTTCCGGTGAATTTACCTTTCCTACGCGATTCTCATCTGTGCCTGAAGTCCAGATATGGTTTATGTGTGTCAAGTAGATACTCTGACAAGGCTGGTTAACTTTTTCTATCCTGACAACTCCATGCAGAGAGCACAGTCACTAGAGAAAGTCGGAGCACGAGGAGGTCCACCCAATACCTCCCGAGACTGGCAAATACAAGTGAACGCACCCACTTACTCTATGAATGAGAAGCGCACTCTTACGGTCAGGTTATGGTCTGAAAGAACCCTGCCAACCTGGTCTTGTACCATGTGTCTTTGTCAAAATTCCACAAGCATTACCACAGTCTCGTTGTGGCGCTGTAGGCGTTCAACCGAGGATTTTCGTCCTGAAAAAAAAAAAACAATCAAACAAAGCACACTTTACGAAGATACAACAAATCTGAACGAATTTCTTGCTTCTCTCTGTCCCCTCGAAAAAAGTGTCTCCACTTCTTTTCTCTGATCGCAAGTACCTGTATCTGTCAACAATTGGGAAGTCAGCCGACTGGAAACATCCGGGTCTCTCAAAGATGAAGGCGCGATCGCCGAGGAAGCGTGACATCAATTTTGCATCAAGTTCTTCGGCCCTCGGGCGATAGTACTGTACGGACCATCGAGCAGCATGCTGCTGATTAATTAATGGATGCGGGGACCTGGGCGGTATCGGTGATCTTTACAGGTGAAGTCAGTCTTCCACAACTCGGTCTTCGCGTGCAGTCGTTCGTCTCGTCTTGCCAGGGGGGAGGTTATTGTCATCGACCGTCGGATGAGAGAAAGATTGAGGCACGCACCCGAAATAGACTAAGGATGTGAGAAAGATTGAGGCACACACCCGCAATAGACTAAGGATGAGAGAAAGATATGAGCCATGCACCCGCAATAGACCAAAGAATGAAGATTTTCCAACCTAGTCACTTCGGTCCCTGCGTACATAATTCCTGAATTCTAACTCAGCTTCGTGGATTTCATTTTGAAGATTTCGGTGTGTATAGCCCATCGGTCGATGAAACGTTTTGATAAAAGCTTTGTTATAATAATAATACATTATTAGGGAGATCTCATCTAAAGCAACATAATGACTGACCGCTACATCATCATCTTTGTCGTCGTCACCATAGTTATCAGTACCAATAAAATCGCACCAGGCTATAACCCCGCCTTAAATTGACCGGGTAATTACACCAAAATATTACAGTAAAAATTGCTATAATGGCAATTTTACAGGTGAGATTCAAACCATGTCCGACATGTTACTGCCACTCCTGTAATGTCCACGTATCGCAAATGCGACATTTCTACAGCTCCTCTTCGAGGCTAAACATCAAATCAACATTGTCTTGGTCTTGTCTTTATATATGTCGCAGGATATTTCAGTAAAATGGTCAAAACCAGACAGAATTTTCTCCGTGACAAACCTGTTAAATATATTTCTTTTTTAATTCACAGGTCAGGACACATCACCAGGTCAGGCTGCATGCAGTTCCAGTCAACCACTGTTGGCTAATCGACCCACGGACTGTTATAGCTTGTTGTCATCGCAGCTGGTGTCTTGTGTTAGTCTAGCAGTCGCAGGAGTGTCGACGTCGTGGTTGCTGAATGCCCCCATGTGAACTGTGCGTTTTCAACCGTCGGTCAGATCGATTTACTATTCAAGTTGTTTGAAGGAGTGAAGTGCTAACTGGTAGAATACACGAGATCGTAATTCCCAGTAATCGATGGCATGGAATTGAACAGTCCGGCTAGCTAATAATATTATTCTCCATACGTTATTCTCACCTCTTGAGTTCGTCCAAAACGCCACGAAATCTTCGCAGTCTTGTGTTATTGTTTACAACAAACCTTATCAAAACGTTTCACTGATAAACTAAGAGAGGGTTGCAAGGTGAGTACCCAGGTCCCTTCCTTACCTGCGGTCGGCGACTCCCTTCACGGTATCTTGACGCAAGCCTTGTAGTGAAAAAAAGAAGAAAAAAAAAGAAGAAGAGATTTTTAGTCCTTATGCTTTTCCCCGTCTTCTCGCCCCTTGTCTGGAATCTTCAAGTCCCCTGAGAAAAGGGGTATTAAAACCTACACCTCTGCAATCCTCACTCCAGAAAAGTTAGACATCCCTTGTCTTACCTTCGTTCTAGTGATAAGATTTTTCTAAAATTCCAGATTGCTTTCTTTTTAATATCCCTCTCCCAATATACACATGCAGGCATATCGCTCTTATTATAAGAAACTATAGCACAATCAATGTAATTTCAAAAATACTTTATTGACTCCTGCCCCCACAGCTCATTTAAAAATGGCAAAACCACACAAAAAATGATGTCAAGACTGCAATGTTACATAAGAACACAAAGAAACAGAGAAATACAGAATATGAGTGACACCCTCAGTTTTTTTTGGTTGAGAATTTCATACAGCTAAAAAGACAAACCATTAAACATGTAGTTCACCCGGAATTTTTTTTTCAAAAATTGGGCATTGATAAAACTAATTCACATATGTGCACAAGAACATACCTGAAACATATCTCCTCACACACACACTGGGGGGGGGGGGGGGAGGAAGAGAGGTAAGGAATAATCGAGAGAATAAAACTTGCTATACACTGTGTGCAATGGCTGATAGGTTAGTAACAATACAATGTTCAAATTATACAAAGTGATGAATAACGGTCACGTTCAACCATAGACATTCAAAACTCCAGAGGAAAATTTATCTTTCACCTAATGCTGAATAAAATAACTTATTAAGGCACTAAATTAGCAGAACTGCTGATGTGCCATAATGTCATTCATGTTGCACTTAATGTAACAAATACATGTTAAAAATACATGTTTACATGTACACTTGGCAGGAATATCTTGTTCAAACACAACCATTCTTCACTTACAACTGTTATGGACACTTAGAGCCACATGACTATTTTGCTTCCTGTTAGACTGGGTATGCTTCCCTGCCTAACTTGTGACCGAATTTTCTCCTCCACAAATTTGTAGTGAGGGAGAGTTATCACATCATTACATCTGCATTAATGATTATTGCCAGCCTTTATACATAATGTGTTAAATACAAACATGGCATTGTCAGGAGAGAGGGAAGGGAAACTGATGCAGCTAAAACTATATCACTGTAAACATGTGCTACATGCAGAGAAAAAACAGTTTTAAACTGAACAATACTGAACCCAGGACTTTCGATTCTTGCTGTATTCGACACAAACGCTTAACTGATGCACAACTGAACCTCCTTGTAAATGAAGCTTGAACAAGAAGGAACACAAACTGTTGTAAGAGTGCTCAAGTTTACAAACATAAATAAATGTTTACAAAATCTGTTTCAAGCTTCAAAGTTGCTCCATACGATTTCTAGCATAAGCACTAGCACTAACAAGCAGATGAAAATACTTGCACAGGTTTTCTCATAATTATAAGTCAAAATGCTTGGCAAAACTCAGTTTGCTGGAATGTTGGAATCACCAAATCCTCTTGACACACAAAAGAAAACAAAGAAGATAAGAGAAACTCTTCTTTTTCGTAACTGTTGTTTGCATATTTTCCCACGATCTATCACTGAAAGGGAAATAAGTCTCAAGAGTCACTTGCATCACGTATATGGCTGTATGTGCATACACATTAGTGAAAGAACAAAATTACAGATATCAGAACCATGCTATATAATTAATTACACAATGCATGAACACATAGAATTGGACATGATTTAGCACTCTTAATTCAGTAATAAGCATGACAGTTTGCATAAATCTGAAAGCATTTATTACACATTCAGTAATGATTATTGCAGATTCCATTCACCCCAGAATAAAAAATTTTCTTATGTAAATCAAAAAGTATCTGCTTTTGAAAATAGTTTGTGAACTCAAAGATATCTTAACTGTAAACTCTTTTAAAGAAGCTCAAAATTGTAAGTTTTACTGGCATAATCAACACACGTGCAAGGAGACATCAATCTGCAAAAAAGTGTGCACTTGCACAGAAACCAAAAAAAGAGCCCTACTACTTGACAGGTAAACTAGTCACTTCAGCAAAGTGCCTCCTATCATGTTCACTCCCTGGGTCAAGAGAAGCCACACAGGTATTAAAAGCTTCCTAATAAGCAATCATATCTTCAAAAGAAGCTATTGCCTCTTTCAGAAAGCACAATGCTGACTCCTTTTATGCTTAAAACATGTTACAACAAGCAAGTTTTATGGCAAACATCACAGCATACAAGTGGCAAAGCAGATTTATCTTACTTTACTGGTGCAAAAAGTATCCCTAATGGTAGAGCTGACCCTCTAAATTCAGCAGAACTACTCTAAAACAAATGTAACTTATAACAAAATCTGACAGTCATAAACTGACTTAAAATTGTGTCATTTATGTTTTTACTTGAGGAAAATCATTTTGCCTCAAGCAATCATCCAAATATCGACAAGCCTTCAGATAAACAGAAACTGTTCTGGTTTCAAACTTGCAGGTGTTTTTCCAACAATAGTGACAATTTCTGATTAACACTGTGAATTTTTTAATGATTCTTTTGAAATAAATGTTTATCTGTATTTTGTGCTTACAAAAATTACTGTAACTACTACACACAGTGTTCTCATGCTCAAGTAGGAACAAACGAAAACAGCTAACACATATAAACATTGTATGTTTATTATCATACTTATCTTTCTAGCTCCGTTCTCAATGAAATGTGATGCTGGTTTCCTTAATATTTCACAGAACAAAAAAATAATCAAGTCTGCATGGTACATTATTTAACTGTTAATTTGCAAAACAGAAACACACATACACCTATTCCAAGTCTTCCAAATGTAATCAGACAATGTTTTTATTCTGCATCACAGTCTAAAAGCATTTAGCAATTTTTCTCCCCTCCTTATCAAAATACGTAACCACAGCTCCAAAGCAGATGCCTCTGAAAATACATGCTCGTTCATTTGAAATTTGAAAATGAAACACTTTTTTCATGGTATACACCAACAGAAGAAAACAAAACACCAAAAGAAATATAAACCCTCAATAGCTAGTGAATGAGATATAATCTGATGGTTACAACATTGCCGCCCATCTATGTAAGCAATAATTACATGAACAATTCATGGCAAATCTATGCATGTGTCCCATTAAATTTGAATAAATTCAGTAATCTGTCATCATACATAGGAATTTTTATGCTGAGAACTTCATATTTTGCTCCAATATACATCTATGGGAAGGATTGTATATGCGTATAAGGAAATATATAACGTGTCATTGGCAACTCCACACATAAACTGGTTGGACATAATAAAATGTTTGTCAAAAGGCAAATATTTCAATCCTGATATGAACATGATTTCCCCCAAAAAATTAAGATCACAGTTTACATAGGTTGTTCACAGATTGGCAGTATATTCAGTACAAATGCACAACTGAAACTAAGCTTCTGCTTTGCCAACCACTGATATGCAGCAAGTACCCAGAATATCAGGAACCAATAGACTCTCTTCATATTTTATGTATAAAAAAGGGGAAAAAATGTTCTTACAATGCAGTCCTGGAAACAAAAACAGATCAAAGGGGACTTTCAGGAATAAAATTTTACCTGGTATGGGCATACAATGCCTGTAACTTAACTGAATTGTGTGGAGCACGCACCCACAAAACGTGGAGCTAATGAACACTATCTTTTAATCTTTTTTTAAAAAAGCTCAGTGAAGATAAAAGCACATGACATCACAAAACAAATTCCCCTTTCACAAAGGAAGAGACATAAAAACACATCATCAACCTATTTAAGTCATTGACAAACTTGAATGCAGATACCAATTTATTACACATACACATTTCTACATTTCTCACAGAACAGTCTTCCTGCTAAGGTGCATAGTTAAATCTGATCATGTTACCATAATCAAATGTCAAAAAATACAAATCCAAATATCTTTACATCAAGTCATTCAAGACTTAGATGTGTCACAATTTACATCTGTAAGTTTTACAACCACATTTTGTGTCACAAAGCAATGAAAAAGAAACATAAACTATTGTCATTCTAATGTCGATGTAGATGTTTTTGTAGAAGTAGTTCACCATACATATATTGTACATATGACTTGCAGTAGGAAACAAAAGGTAGAGACAAGCCATGATGCAAATACATAATATGGCACACAATCAAGATACAACTTGAAAATTATCAGACATGCCAACAAACAATTGCTCCATTTCACAAGCATTTTGATACACAATAATATAATGTCATCCATTGCTTTTCCCATTTTGCAAGATTAGCACAAACCAGTCTTTTTTCTTTAAATGAGGTATAAGATTGTATTTAGATAGCAAGACAAATTGCAGAACAGTATACGAGATATATTGATGAAAATCAAAAACTAAAACAATAAACTACAGATAGATAACATGGATATGGAGATAGATATAAAGGAAAGCAGAAGTTATTTTTCACAACCTGACAGTGATGTGCTCTGTCTCTCATAGTGACTGCACCTGATGACAAGGAAAACTGGACCAGCAAAACTTGGTCAAATTGCAATTTGAAAAAAAATACATTCAGATCCAGAAAAAAAATGCAGGAATTGAGAAGGCCCCATTACAAATAAGTATATTAAAGTTCAAAGAATGCTGATAAATGGAATTGCATAAACAGCAGAGCAAAAGGACTCTGTTCTCAAAAAAAAAAAAAAAAAAAAAAAAAAGAAGCTTGTTATGGAATGCATATCCTTTATACTATGATGACTTTTGCACGATGCAGCAATTATAATAAGATTAAATAAGGCAGAGACAATTAGTGCTGCACTTGTCAAGATTTTATTTTTTGCATCGTACCTATAGTGATGGAATTGAGCATGCTGCACAAGGCAGGCCAAGAGTTGTGAAAGCTTTAGTAAAAAGTGAGATTATTTGACAATAACTACATTAATTGTGGATATTGAAATAGGCTTATTTATTTTGGCAAGTGCCAACAAGAAAAAAAATGTTTAAAAATTCAAAAATGGTATTTCAGATACTTCAGTAGCAATAAACTAACAATAGCGTGGGTTTCATCAAATAACAAAGATACTTAAGGACTTAGATCTAAAGAAATAAAATGTTTTTCTTTGATGTGTCAGACAAGCTAGGAATTTACATCCTTGGCATTTACAAATATGTCATGCATCCATATTTTCAACAGTTTGTATCACAATCATCTTAAAGCACTCTGATTTGCTAAATTGTAAATCTATCCACCTTACATCACAGATTACTTTCACCAGAAGATGCCATTTGATGAAAAAAGGGAGACAGAACTCCTCGTCTGATGAGGGATATGGGAGGAAGATCACGTCTGTTAACCTTACTAATTATGTGATGGCAGAATACAACATTAAATAAAAGAAAACAATTTTAATACAATGACGGGGCTACAAAATACCAGTTTCAGTAACCCTGTTGGAAATAATGTGGCATGTATAAGGAAACCCAGTTTTATGTAGATTAATGTGCTTTAGAGGTGGATGGCACACTTGAGTGGCTTATCAGGCACAAGCAAAGGGCTACATAGAATCTCCTTGACTTGATGCCACTTCATTGTGAAGTGGAGGTAAAAAAAAATTGTAAGAGGTAGTGAGGGAAATAAAGAAAAGACTTAATTTTTAACAATATTTAAAGTTATATTCTTCATCACAAATTGACATTACACTGTCATCCTTGCTCCTCCCAAATCTCTCTCCCAAACTCACAGAAAATTATCAAACTATAACTATGCAAAGTTATATTACTAAAAATTGTGTGCTATCATATTAAAATTATTAAAGCTGTGTGAATGACTGAAAATGATGACTGAATTCTTCCCTTCTGCATATCATGAAGATGCTCTTCCTGGCAAAAGCAAACCTTCTTCTGTATGACTAAAGTAACTTCCTGTCAAAGTTTTTTGATCTATAGTGTAGGGGAGAATAACCTTGCAAAGAATGTGACATTTGCACAGTGATCGTGAACTAGGTCAACATCACACCTCCACTGGGTCAGTAGCTTCCTTGGGATCAAAAGGAAACACATCATAGTCTTCATCACTTCCCTCACCATCCACAGGTTCCCTGAACATAGAATAAAAGCCTTACCATTGTGACAAGAAAGCAATGATCAAGTATGAGACAGACTTCAGTAACAGTTATGCCTCGCCATCTATTCTGATACTTGTGTTATCCTTCTCATCAAATATGATTGACTTAATCCTAGACAGTAAGAAAAATAAACTCCCTTACAGTACACCTTCTGTAACTCAAGATGCTGGCCTTTGCAGCCCTGTTTTTAATGTGTCAGTACTTAGAGCATGACCGTAATGTTGTGATAGTGTTAATAATGTTCAGAATTCAATGAAATGTGTTGATGTATGCAACACTGAAAATGACAAAAGAGCAATTGGATTAAGTGTTCTGAGTAATTTAACCTCTATATAATCTTTGAATAATTTTGGACTATGAAAACATTTTGTCCTCAGATAAACACTTTAACAAACACTCTACAAATCTGTTTGGAATCCAGCTAGAAATAATAAGGGTCAATGAAAAGGGTCACCGAGTGCTGTACCAGGGCCAAAGGAAGGCTTGACTTGTTTTATAAAGAAGACAAATTTTGTTTTATAAAGAAGACAAATTTTAAAAACAAACTAGCAACAAGAAAATCAACAATATGAGGGCACATGCACACACACAGAGCAAAGGTATGTGAATAGGTCAATCCCTACCAAACACACACATTGCAGGCACATTTGTACATTCATAAAGAGTGTTGGCAATCAAACATCATCAGGAAAAGTTCCAATACAGAAAGAAAGTTATGATAAAGCACTTGTGAAAGTATTTTGAACAGTACGCCTTGAAAGCACTTTTGAAATGCTTGATAGACTCAAAGCAATGAAAATTATACATAAGGAAATTCCACAGCTTTGGAACAGTGTAGGAAAGGCCCTCCCACCAAAGCATTGCGTATCTTGGGGACTCTGATAACATTGTAAGAGGAGGTGGTAGAAAATCAGGCTTCACAACCTTCACCTATATCTTTTAATGTAATGAGTTATACCTAAATTAGTGCTTTAAGGACAAAACTTCAAACATCTAGGACACTCATGAAGGCATGTCAATAAAAATGATTAAAATGCTCACCCTTCACTAGATGCTTCAGATGTTGACAATGAGCGTGAACGTGGTCGATCGGGAACAAATGTGGTCAGTAACACAGTACTGCGATCGCTATAAGAGCTGGCAGGGGCATAAATCTCTGGCTGAGGAGTAGGGTTAGGGTCATAGTATCGCCCATTGGCGAAATAGCCTGTGGTTCTGTTTTTTGCTTTGGTGACTTCATTTCCCTTTTGTAATGTGGAGCGAGCATAGATGCTCTTTCCGTTGTTGATGGCAGATGGCACCGATGGACTGCGGTGAATTGTGGCGTATGTCTTCTGAGACTTGTTAGGTTCACTGTCCTGAAAGAGAGGCACTGGAACTGAGCTGTAAGGGTTGACACTGCCTTCTGAATGCAGAGATTCATTACTCGTGCCAAGTGGCTGTGCATAGACAACAGGAGAAGGCAGCATGTCCATACCCCCATCCACGTCAATGTAAGAAATCCTGCCCTGCCCCAGGTCACCGAGCACATCAGGTCCCACTGGGTCTGGCTGAAGCTGTCACATCATAGTCACCCATACATCCATCCAAACCATTCACCAATGCATGCATGCATATGCGCGCACACACACACACACTTTTCATTATTAACACCATCCTACTACACAAAGTGCACAAGGAAGAGCAATGATAATAAGTCAGCTACCAACTCATCATTTGTTTCCAACATGTTCCGCACACATTTGAAAAACATTTTCTCTGCATGAATTTCTTACTGAAATGACAGAACTGAGGAAAATAAATTAGGATGCAAATGTTAATCAGAAAGAATGTACATAGCCTTGGCCCAAATAAAAAATATACACTAAACTCACCTCCTGCTGCTGTCGGTGGTCCTCCAGCATCTGCTGTGCCCATTCAATCAAACCCAATGCATCCGATGGTATACTGCTCCCATTATCTTGACGATGGAGCAGCACAAGCACTCGACACAACTGGTGTATAACGCCCCTGTTATGATAAGAGTTGGAGCAGCTACCTTGATCAGTTTTTCCTCACACACTTAAGCTGATACTGAGAAATTTTCTTTTTTTTACCATTCTCCTTTCACGGACAGGTGAGCCACAATAAAAATACATTTAAAAAGTTTACACTTTACGCAGTACCCCAGAAAGGAACTTTCAAAAGTACTTAAGTATCTATCTATCTATTCCTCTTCGTGCATCAGGTTGCACATAAGGCCTCAACCAGAGTCCGCCACCGATGTCGATCGGCTGAAACCCGCTCTAGGTGACCCCATGTCCAGCCCTTTCGCTTCATCTCCCTTTCCACTGTTCTTCTCCAAGTTTCCTTTGGGCGGCCTCCTTTTCTTCGGCCGTCTGGAGTCCATCGTAGGGCGACTCTGGAAAGGTCTGCTGTCTGCTGGCGGAGCACATGTCCAATCCATCGCCAACGCCTTCGTTGAACCTGCGTGGTGATGGACTCGGTTTCAGTTCTTCGGTGGAGTTCTTCGTTGGTGATGGTATTTGGCCAAAAGATGTTAAGTATGCGCCTGAGGCATCTGTTTTGGAAGACATCAAGCTTGTTACTGATGGTTTTGGTCATCTTCCAAGATTCTGATTCGTAAAGGAGGGTGCTGATCACATTTGACTTGAAGATTCTTAGCTTGATCTTCTGGCTGATGTTTTTTTCCTTCCATGTGCTCCTGAGTGAGGCGAAGGCGTGGCTGGCTTTTGCCAGTCGGGCTCGAATCTCCACCTCCACATCCCCGGTGTTTGACATTTTGGACCCAAGATAGGTGAAACTAAAACTTAAGTATCAGAAGTACCTAAATAGCTTTTATATACAACAGATATTATAATATTGCTTAAAAAGGATAACATTAAAAAATCTGTTATACTTACATGAAATAATAATGAACAAAAGGCTCTAAAGTGGTATGTTTCAAACTTTGCCCTCAAAGAGGGAAAGAAAGAAAAATAATTATTCTTAAGAAAATATGAAAAGCTTAAAAAAAACCCAACCTGTCATGTACTATGGAGCATCAAAGAGGGTGATGTTTTATTTAAAATTGAATTCAGGAATATTTGTATTTGCTTTATAACATATTTTCCCAAAATTATCATTGGATAAAGATATCCTGACTCATACTTATATGTAGGAATCCTTGGATCACCGGAATCCATTGCACGTAATTTAGGCCGTATTTGTGACAACAGCTGCATCAGGGTTTGTGTATGTGGCCGTAGCTCTTCTAGTTGTGTGGCATACACATCAGGGTCAATAACTCCCATCTTGACATTTTCAGCAACTGTAAAGTGTTCAACACGATGTTTGAAAACTTTAATAGAAGAGGTTATTAAAAAAGGCTACTTGCTTCTAATAATGACCAGAACTTTGAAACAACAGGTGGTGTGGTTTGTGTGGCGGTGCACATAGATTTCTGGTATCAGTGGTGAACACATTTTGAACTGTGTTGTTATTGGATAAATGATCTTGTACATATTTGACATTTTAATGATAATTATGAATATTCTACATAAAATGGGAGAAAATGAGAAATAAACTCTATTTATAAGAATAATGACAACAACCTTGCTCTGTTCTTTATGACTATGATAGTGCAGCAAGAAAATCAAGGGAAAACAATCTTTTTTTGTACATGTTCATGGTGAAATGCTTCAGATCAAACTGGGAATTGTGAATAATTTAACAAACTCAACTGAAACATAGAAGCAAGCTCACCCATCATAAATGTTTGTTGAGTGATAAAAAAAAATACAAATAAATAAAAACACTCCAAGAACTTGTGACAGCACAAATAACTCATCATTATGATCATGGGGTGGGAAAGTTTAAACTGGATTCTCTTCATTTTCATTTCAAGCATAGGTCCAACTCAGAGAAAGGACAGAAGTCCTAAAACTGGGTGGACATTATCAAGAACTGAGAGGCCTGACCTTTGTCAGAAAGCTACAGATATGGAAAAGATGAGAAAAGCTGTCAAGTAGTTACTGGCGCCCTCCTGGGCCACAAGGAAACCACAGAATGATTGTAAACGGAAACACTTTCAAGAAGAGGAAAAAAGGTCATAGATCACAGTGTTTTCCAAGAGTCTCTGGTCACTGAATCTGAGACACTACAACACTGAACAGAACAGAACATACATTTACATGCAAATAAGTGAATAAACACACACACACACACACACACACAGTTTTTGCTATTTAGTCTGACTATTTTCTGAAGAGTACACTTGTATTCAACTTAAAGCTCTAGAACATGTAAAATAGAATCATATCCTGACTCCTTTCAAATCAACATTTGCTTGTAGTGTCCTAAATAGGTCTGTCTTGACTCCTGACATCACCCCAACCTTTAACCAAGCCATGGACTACCAACAGTAATTGTTTATAGTTGTATGCACCATGACATTATACGAAGTAAGAATGAACCCATCTTTGCAGCACAATTATTATACTGTAAGAACAGATGTAAAGAGACCATGACAATCATTCTACACGAGACATAAGCCAGCAACTAACAGCAATCTTGGCATGCCTTTCTAAAACACAAAAAATAGCACCTGAATAATGCCGAAGGAAATTAAAAAGAAAAAAAAAACAACAACTGAATGGCAGAATGACTGAAACACTGCACACAAAGATTTATGGCCTTTATAATTACATGCAGAATTTATAATAATCATCCTTTGGACAATTTGTACACGTACCAAAAGCGTGGTTGATGTATGATGGGAACTGAAACAAAAAGTACTCAGATTTCATAAAGACAGACAGCTACCACATGATTTAAAATTACTGTTCTAATTTTCAAAACACAATTGTATTTTTTCAATTTATTGCATAATAATTATGTTGGTTTGTGAGTTTGTGAGTGTGTGTTAGAGATGGGAGATGGTGGTTATTAAGATGTCAGATGAGACAGATTAAACAACACTTTAAAAAATGTGCATTTTGTTACAATAAGGGATGTGAAACAGCCTTTAATATCACAAAGATGTCAATACTGTTCATCATCATGACAATTACAAGCATTTCTACTAATGTTTTTTCTTACTTCAATGCAGTGACTTCTTGAAATATCTGATGCCCTGCTATTAAGCTCAGCAAATTAGCCAAGACAGCCAAATTATAAACTATTATTCCTGTGTAATGCAAAGCTCTTATTTCCAACCCAACATTAGTCACACAAGTAACACAGACCTCTAATAAATTGACACACCTGTTTAACAGAGCCCATCTCCATATGGGGTGATTTGTAATGGTGCTTTTGCAGACTGACATTCTTCCTAGCAAAACATTCAATTGGAACCAGAACATTAAGGAACACTAATCTATTTTATTTTCTCTCACACAAACATTTGTTGCTGCTCTTGACAATTAATGAACTATTGAGTAAACCACACGTAACTGCTATTCAGAATGGAGTCTGCTAAGATTATTACAAATTGCCTTTACACTGCAATAAAATGTTTACTTGCGTGATTGGGCTGACATTTAAGTATAACTAGAAAAAGAGAGCAAAAATAATCTGAACAAAAGAATGGTTATGAATACATTCACAAAAACTAAAGCAATAAGAATACTGTCAATGTTTACTGCCATAAAAAAAGCAGTTTTGAAAATGAAAAGTCAACTTTTAAGGGCTTATTTTAAATAGCCATGTTCAGCATGAAAAACACAAGAACCAGCAGAAATGTGTAAGACAAAATGTGACAAAGCAGAAAACCACCTTCACCTTGTCTTTCGTATACGAATGCACACAACAAGAATGATGACTGCACAGATGATTAACGCAGAGCCCACTCCTGCCACCACTCCAATAATGATGTTAGTTTTGTCAGACCCTGAACAAATTCCGAACAAAATGAACATAGACAATTAAAAAAAAAACACACACTTGCAATGCTCTGACTACTGACTTTACACACATACTAGTTAAGAAACACAGATATAGTGACATATAAGCAGCATCTACCTTCTTTGTTCCTGTAAAATTCTTAAATATTGGAAATAAAGAAAGCGGAAAATTAATTTTCTGCTTTGTTAGAATGGGAATTGCTTAACAGAACTGTGCAGAGATGCATACATATATGCTTTTCTTTTGAACTCTTTAGCAGTTCCCAATACTGTCAATATATTTATACATGCTGCACGATTACGAAATATGATGACCATGTTAAATGACTCAACATTATTCCTTTTGTTATAAGAAAACAATACTTCAATAATTTTGATGTCATTTTTTTTTCTAATGCCAATGTAAGCATTATAAACATACCTTTGCAAACATTGCCCTGGAAAGATTCATCTATGATGACATCAGCTACACCATTGCATTGATCAACACAACTTCGATCATCAGCAAGAATAAATTTGACACACCTAAAGCAAACACAGTTGTGTTTTTTTTAAAAATCTGATTTAACACATTATCATCTTCTAAGATGCTTCCCAATTTAATGAATCAGTGATCAAGAAGGAGTTAATGAAATCAAAGTTGGAGTCTGAACATGAAAAGAATGTCATTTAGCAATGAAGTACATCTCGATGCAGTCTGGCTCAAAATAAAAATGCCTTTGGTAAGTCTGAAAGTATTGTGCGCCCTGACTTCCACAATCATCCAGAAATAAAATGAGGTAGTTTGGAAAAAAAAAATTGTAACTAGAAATCACATCAGTACACAACAATAAATCAATCAAAGTACTTTATTTCAAAATACATGTTTGATTGATTTAATGTTGCACTAAATAAAAAAGAAGAAAATTAATGCTTTAGTTATGGGTTGAGAGACAACACAGTTGTACAAGTACAGTATCTTAACCAAGTAGTGATCCCATGCATGAATCAAAGTGCACAATAAATGTGTCAATTTGCTGTTAACAATCACTGAGGAATCAGTGGTACTTAAAATGAGTCATTTCCCCTATGAGCTGACCAAAATAGCAAGCCCTTTACTGAAACTGAGCAGTGTCTTTTCAGAGAAGTGGTTTGTTAAATGCTCACTTCCCACAACTATGTTATTCCCTTATGTTATTGCTTTCTGCAGTCATAGTTGTGGGAAGTGAGAAAGCAGAAAATGAGACAGAACAGATCAAATCCCGAAGCCTTAATCTTTCATTTTCTCAAATAATAATAATTTCTTACAGGAATGACAAAGTTCATGCAAATTTTGTAGACATTTATTGAACTTTCAGGCTACCAGTAAATGCTAATACTCATTACAAATGGCACTTATAAAAACCCCACACATGCAAAAACTGTGAAATAGAACTTACACAATATGCATAAAAGCTGCATTTTATATTTTTATATTTTAGCTGTACAAAAGTTACAAACTAATTAATATAATTTAACATACACCAAAAGCATTTTCAAGTTTTTTTTTTCTTTAGTCCATGGAGCGTTGATGAAGCATGTTTCTTACTTTTTAATTCTCTGTTGTGCACTTCGAAAGCACGCAAAAAGACACAATGTACTAAAACTGCACTTAAAATAACTTTGAAATGATTAAATATTTCTTTATGTCACCCTGTTACCAACTACCTGAAACTGTTAGGAGTAAATCTTATGTAAATAATGAGTGCAGACCTCCACATATTTGCATATTTTAGTTTTAAATTAACTGGTATGTACATGAATTTTACACTTAAGAATACACTCCTCTAGCTGGAGTTACCTTTTTTTATTTATAGTGACAGTTTAGAAATTATCATATCTAGACACCTCTTTCACACTTCATTTTCCAATAATACAAGTCCTTGACATACTTGTAAGAAAATTCCCTTCTTTGGATATGATTTTACTTATTGTACCAAGGTTTTCAGGCCCATGTCATTTTTACAGGCAAACTTTTAATAATACTAATCATCATCATCTACAACAAGTTACCTGAAACAAATGTCAGGTTGAAAGCATTCGAGACAGTCTGTGGCAGAACAGGATTCTGAAAAACAAAGCTTTTTATCAAGATGTTTATACAATAAACTTGAATGTGTAGATGTACTGACTACAAACAGTACAGCAATATCATAAACTAAGAGTAATTAAGAATTTTCTACATGGTGCAGAGATACTGCCAGATAATTACAGAATCCTCTTACAGCATGGTACAAGTTTATAAATATTTTTGCCAAAAGGATGATAGACTTGCAAGTCTATAATGTAGATATAATTCTGTTAGATATAAAGTTTAATCCAAGAAAAACATTTGTGAAGGAAACATTTTGCTTAAACAAGCTACTGCTAATGATTGTGCCCTGTAGCCAAAAACCAAATAAGAAATCCCTCATCATTTAAAAACTTGAAATCTACAATAAAAACAAATTAGTTTAAAGACAGAGCATTAAACGTGAGCGATAATGAATAACATTTTTCTTCAAATTATAATACAGGGTTTCAAAAGATGAATCACATAGTTCCATATTTTCTTTCCTTCTACTGAAGTTGTTTAATGTTTTAATGACTTAATTAAAAAAAAGTGTTGCAAGTAAGAAAAAATGAGATTTTGATAATCACCATTTTTGCAATCTCTGCCATTCAGATGAAGTGTGTGGTAACTGGGGCAGGTACAAGTGGAGTTTTCACAAGTTGCCCTCCATCCACAGTCTTCTGTACTTTGGCAATTGCTTGCCACTAGGAAATTAAATACGCACACACACAATGCACAACCTTGTTGACATAAAAGGTAAAGATAAAGGATCCCATAGTTTAGTGGACAGAGGGATTGCGAATGTAAGCAGCTGGCTAAATCTAAAGCATGGTATGTAGGTGGCATCCAATTTTCGCCTTCCACTGTTTTTACCTTCTCTGGTAGATCAGGTACCAATTTCTCCCATACAGTTGCTTGGTGGCCAGGGAAAGTTTTCTAGCCACAGGTACAAGCAGGCCTTGAACCAGTGACTGCTCCAAAGTTTATGATACTAACGACTGAGCTATAGAGCCTCAGCAGTGAACACAAGTGTCATTAAACTGTCCTGTAATCTACCTTCCATACGACCATATTGAATTTGTGACAAGGAAATCTTTTTGTTAAAAATTTCACTGAAATCTATGTTATTATATATTTATTTAAATTTAAATAAATATTTAAAAATGAAATGCTGCTTATACACCATCATTAGATTTGAAGCACAAGAATCAGTATGCAGCCTTTCTTAGTAAAGAAAAATGAGGGAGTGAAATTAACTGCAAATATCTTAAGACATGTTATTTGCAGTATTCATTTACTTTAACAATAGTAGTAGTAATAATAATATGACAAGCTTACATCTCACACACACACACACACACACACACACATGAACTTGTCCTCATATTTAGCACAGCTGATCAGTTTATGTTTAACCAGTATTACAAAGCATTATGTCAAGAATATCAAAATTTCAGACAAATAGATGTTAAACAAATCAGGCACACTAGCGCATAACCTTTATAAAAGAGATGTGTTTTGAATGCCTTTTAAATACATTAGCTGACTTCGAAAGGGGAATAAGTGTCCATGACTGGATGAAAAAATATGTAGACTGGCCATGCCTTCACTCTGGGAACAGGCAACAGCAAAGTGTGGTTATCTGACAAAGAACATGGTGCTCCAGGAGTGATTTAATGATTTACTGTCATACCATTCTCATTACTAGTTTACATCACTGTCCTCATCTTTAATTTGGTCTGACTGTAATGAGCAACAATGATAGACTTCCTCAGGGGTGAAGATGTAAGGAGAATACTGGTTGGATAGGCAACTCCCACTGATTACTACACAAATAATCTCTGACTTACAGATTCCACAACTTTTAGGGGAAGTGACAGCTTAATCCATTGTTTCCTGGTACTAAGAATGTACTTGCCAGTTCCTTCAAACCCAGTGCTCCTATTAATTTTACAGTTCAAAACTTTTTGCAAGTCCACAAGTACATATGGCTTTTTCAACATGTTGGAGGGAACTGTGAAGTTCTAGTCTGCATCTGGGTTCAAAGCTTGAGGGCTGACCTTACACACTTTGGTTCAAAAAGATATGGTCTCCGATCCCTTGATTCCCTGATCTCACCAATCAAGACAATTTTTTTTTTTTACATGACCTGAAGATTTTGTAGAATTAAATCTCACTCCCTACCAAATTAAGTTGCTCAGCAGATGCTTAAGCATAGTGTTATCATGAATCCATGTGTATGTGAATATTAGTATGTATATTCTATATATTCCAACATAAATCAATGACTTATAAATACTTTGCATACTTTCTTAATTTTGTATATTCCAACATAATTGCCAATATAACATGCAAATCCTACATACCCTCTTTGCTGATAGCTGAAAATGTCTTACAATCTGCCTTAAGGCACAATATGATTACCATTTTATAAGCCCCACCTATCATAGAATTTTATATCTATATAAAAACGTTTAGCAATATTACAGGCTCACGTCATGGCCCTTCTACAATGAAACAAACTTGTTTTAAAATACTCTGTTATCAGAAGAAGAATATAAGTATTTTATTTCTAAAAAATCCCTAGTAAAGGCAAAATTCTTATACCTTAAACAACTACAGTTAAACATTTAAAATTAGCCCCTCTTTAATTTTTTTTAAAATCTTTCTTGGTGGCACCTTGCTCTAGCTGATGTGAAACTGCTTTAAGAAACCTTCCCTCCAAACTCCTTTGTTAAAAAAAATATATAAAGAAATGAATCTCCCTACCCCAAGAGAAAGGTGCTACAATGTTTAAAGAGACAAGACTGCCAACAGAGGAGGGACCTGGTAAACAACAGAAGGCATTGCTGCTTAGGACAATGTACACTTTAAGACAGGGTCTGGTGCCAAAAACAATTGTTGCCATCCTTATAGCCTTGTATTTCAAAGCATTCAATTGTTTAATTTAGACTCCATTCAAAGTATCTCTGCTCTGCCTAGAGAAAAATGATGGATTTATATAACAGTGAAATCAAAATATTAAGCAAAACCCAAACAATTTTGAAGCTACCAAGCAAATAATTTTTGGCCTTGACATAACTTACAATGTAAACTATTGAGCATGGAACAGTCAAAATGCTTCAAAGTAAAACTTTCTGGAATGTCAACATTTTGACTTTTCCTAATGTTGGTCAGATAGGTACAGGTTGTGATAGAAAATACCAAACACTAGTAGCAAGTTCCCGAGTTCCAAAAGATTATCTTTCAATATTCTTCTGTATGTGTTTTAAGCTTATATCTTTAAACTTTTAATAGAGAATACATGAGATCAAGTGTTAATAAAAGTGAAAAACTATTTTAGATCACAAACACTACTAAACACCTAATTATATATATTAGAAGATTATATATATATACACATGAAAAAAAAAAAACTTGTATAGACTGGAGCAGGTCACTGGTTCAAGGAAGTCAAAATGCCTTATGCTTGGGTCTGTTTGGAAAACTCTCCATGCCACCCAAAATGTGTCCAGCAGAAATAGGTACATGCTTTAATAGATAAGATGAAGTTGGATGTTGGAGAGAGGGTTGGGGTCAGCTTCTGCATACCACACCCTTGGTACCATGAATCCCATATTCACTGCTGCACCAGGCTATGGGAACCTTTACCCTTTGTACATAAGTTTAGCTGCACTATTATATAAATTTTCTTGTGTGAAAAATACAATATTCTGCAATAAAAAGCACCTGTAAAACTGCTTTAAAGTTGTATATGCACCTGTCCATGGTTCTCTCTTTATTAAGGCTAAAGCTTGCTAATTGAGGGTGGTCAATACTTCTAGCATGACCAATGGATTTCTATAAAGACCATTAGGCAATCTACAAGATAGGAAGGTTGAACACTGTCAGCATTATCACAGACCCCTATAAACCTTCTATCATCATTTCCAAATACTGCCCTCGGGCGACAGATGGAAACAGATCATCACCAAGAAAAGTGCTTTTGCCAAGTCCTTCTTACCAAGTGTGATAGCTCTCTTGAGCAGGACTGACAGAGACTAAGACATAAGTGAATAAACTGCTTATGCTCTTTTATGAAATTTCTAAGCCTCTGATGCTAAAATGTTCATAGTAAAACAACTTACACTGCTGGGTCACTTGACTTTCTACCCCTGGTGTCCCTTGCATAAATGTTGCAAGGAGCATCAACACTACACTGTCAATGCCCATATCACAGAGGATGATCGTTGTAGATTAATACCACATGTCTAACGTTCTTCCAATGTGCCCAACACCAGCTCCTCATCTCAGCAGCATACCATTTGATGCCTTCACTTGGTCAACTACAAAATACAAAATAAAATGGTTAAATAACAATAAAAATGTCAGCCTATCTAATTATTAAAAAATGTTCTGAAAAAAAAAACTTGTCCATAGCTATTCTGACTTTAACGCACATACACTGACAGGCACTGTCCAAATAACTGAAATTCATCGGAGTCACTCTTGTCGGCTGGGCACTTTGACATTTACAGTCACTATATATATACTTTTCACATACATCGTCAAGTAAGTACAGATATTATCCGTGGCTTTCAAATGATTTAATTCAAAAAACTTCTCTTTTGTTCTCCCAGTTGACAGATTTCGAGTGTTGTGTGAAGCTGTACTGAAATGGCATGACTTTACGAAAGTGTAAGTTAAGATTTTTTTAACAGTTCTTTGTTTTCCTTTCTTAGTAGTTCAAGGTTTATAAACGCATAAAAATCACGAAAAATAGTTCATTACAACTAACACTTCTGCACTGTTGATCGTGGACTAGGAGTGCACGGTGTCATCAGTGTTCATATTGTTCAGTAACTTACAGCAGCAACAATATTCTACTATCTTGCGACTATACAACAAATGAGCATTGGCTATTTCAACAGCTTCTAATCTGATTAAAATAATCAAAGAAAAGAAAACCATCACTTACTTTATCCCCCCCAAAACCTGTACTCCATTATCCTCTTGATCGGTGGGTCCGCACGGTGTCAACCACTTGCTGTTTTCTTCTCCCTCTCAACAGTGTCTTAATTGCTGTTCCAACGATTTTCTTCACCCCCGCTAGAGTAACATATTAAAGTAATTTTATTGCATTCCTCATCGCCTAAATGGTTAAGTAAATAAAGTACATTAAACATTAAATGCTAAAGAAGCCGAATTATAATTTACATTTAAAAGTTTATGTAGAAACACATTTTTTCGTCCGAGTCTTATAAGCCGCTTGCTCTTACTTTTTCCACCCAAACAAATCATAACAGGAAGTACACTTCCGCCATTTTACCGAGACAGACTCCGGAAGATAACTTCTGTGTGAAAGCCGTGTGTTCAGTAACCCCCCGAAGAAACTTTATTTGTGGTATGTAAGTACATATATATTTTATTTATGTATGATTACTGTGATATGTATAGTATCATCGCTTGGTGGACAACTTTGGGTACGTAGCTGTACACGAATTGTGGCTGGTAGGGGAGGTAAAATCCTTGACTCACCCTGAAATTTTGTTAACAAATTACGAAATCCATAAACTGAATCATATTATGAAGACGTAGACGTTTAAACGAAATATCTACTTATAGTTTAAATGTGTTTAGTGTAGGAAGCTTAGTGTTATTAGCAGTTGACGATAAATTACTGTTATTTTTATTTAGTGAAGCGCATTAGGATTCTAATGATGACTCCCTTATTCCGTAATGGCAATACTTGTAATACTGTGTTAATGTGTATGCAATATAAAAAAGCGATTGCTACCTTTTACAAGAAAACCAGTCGTATAGTAAAGTAGATACAAGTAGAAAGAACTATTGTCATCAAATACAAAATTACAAACTTTGGAGAAATATGTCTTTCCAAACATGCAAGCGCTAAAATGGTGCCCCTTTGGCTTCTGCATTTACATTTACTGCGGTGTCACCAAACCATCTCAGAAGTATAGTCCCTAACTAAAAAAGAAAATGTTAAGGAAATATTCGTCATCACAAGAGTTCATTTCAAAAAGTTGTCATCTCTGTGTTATTGTTTTGAAATACAGCTCCCTATTTTTCCATATTTCAGAATCATCTTTATAATTTGCATGTTGTAACACAGAGAAGAGGCAGACTGCCAAGAATGATGTCTTTGCATTTATGAAACAACAGAGTTCATTTCTGGGACAAAGGTGATATTAAAAAAAAATCAGAATGCCTACCATTCGCAGAACGCTAAAAATGTGGTAAAAAATTACTCGGATGCACAAGTGAAAGTACGAGAAGCAACATCAAACGATCCATGGGGCCCATCCAGCACGTTAATGTCAGAAGTGGCAGACTTGACATACAATGTGGTGGCCTTCACAGAGATCATGCAAATGATATGGAAACGGCTTAACGATGATGGTAAAAACTGGCGCCATGTTTACAAATCTCTTGTGCTGCTGGACTATATTATCAAAACAGGGAGTGAAAAAGTGGCACAACAGTGCAAAGAAAACTTTCATGCCATCAAGACTCTCACATCCTTTCAGCACATTGATGCTGATAACAAGGATCAGGGAATGAATGTGCGTGAGAAAGCCAAGCAACTTGTAGCTCTGCTGTCAGATGATGAGCGGCTTAAAAATGAGAGAGCAAAAGCTCTCAAGGCAAAAGAACGATTTGCTCAGAATGCCATGGGTGTTGGAAGTGGAGGTAGTAGGGCAAGTATATTTTTAATTGATTGCAAGATCTGTTTTGGTATGTCGCTCCATTCTGTCTTAATGATTATATTTTTCAGTTACTATATTTATTTAACTCTTACAGTTCAGAGTTTTCTGCTCATATGCCTCATAAACATGTTTGACTGAAATGTAAATAGTTTTACTATCATTTTGTATGTTGGATAATGCATCATAGCATGGTTTCTGTATATAGCACAGTTGTTGCCAACCAAGTCATTCATTGCCTCACTGTTGCACCATTAGAACTATTAATTGTGCAGATAAACATGACTATTGTCAGAAATTGTAATTTTGAAGTAAGCAAGTAGGCATGGTTTCACTGCTTATTCAAAAGCCTTATCTGATTTCATAGTTTTTAAAGTAGTAGCGGAAGTACTAAAATAATATGAATAGTTGATTTAGACATATCTCATCATTGGAAGTTCCTAGCGCATTAGCAGAAGAGCTAATGATCACAAAGTATTCAGGGCCAAACGAGTGAACACGATAAAGGCATGATCAAGTGCTTTTCGTAGTTATAAAACATGTATGTTTGTAAATGAATATGGAGTAAATTGTACAAGATTAATAGACATTTTACTATGAAAATATGTTCCCATTGAAATATTGCTACTATGATCATCAGCTGAAATATCATTACAATAGTCTTCATTTGCTTTGGATGCTCTTAAAACCTAGATATAGTAAGAGTGCATATCAGGCACCCAAGACTTAATAGCCCTTGATTTCTTTTGGTTTACACTTCACAGCGTGTGAATGGCAGTCCAACTTTACATTCAGGATCAGGGAGCTACTCGGATCCATATGGAGGAGCAGGCTGCAATGACTGTAAGTCTCATCTTAAGTCTCTCTTGTTCTTCCCCACATACACTTTGTAGGAGGGTTTGTTGAGAATTGATTTGGCATGATCCAGAAATATATCCAAAAGTTAGCTTTGCCTGGATCCATTTTGCTATAGTTACTTTGATTTCACCATGGCAAATGCTAATTAGTAGGAAATAGCCTTATCATTTTAAAGTAAGTCAGTAAATAGTTTTAAGATATATATGGAGCTTGCTTGACTTTGATTAGAAAGTGATATATCAGTAGTAGAAAATCATAATTTAATAATGCTTTTTGATTATCACAGTATGGGTATAAAATCATCTCATTTATCTTTATTGTTTTTTTATATCTGACACCTTTCAGCATCACCAGGTAGTGGCAGTGCTGGAACACCCTCAGAGATGGAAAGTGCTCGTCCATCATCTGCTGGTGAGGAGGAGTTACAGCTTCAGCTTGCACTTGCGATGAGCAAAGAGGAACATGAAGAAGAACTCCGCAAACAGAAGTCAGACGAGCTCAAACTACAAATGGCCATAGAACAGAGCAAGAAAACAGTAGTTGAGGTTAGTGGCTTACAGTTAGTTCTGCAGATGAATGAGCTATTGATTGACCCACATCAGCTATTTATTATCCTTTTTCTATAAAGTAAAGTGTTGGCCTGTTTGAATCAGAAAGATTTCTGAACCCACAGCAGAAAATTCATATGGCTCATTGTTCGTCAACTGCTGTTTATCTGCCCTTCAGTTCAGTGAGTATGAATACTTGAAGCATTGTTTAACAGATCAGTTTATGTTATACATCATCTTTCATCTTGTTTTAATTTATATGTTTATGACTGTACTAATTAAGTTAGATCACAATTCTGCAGTGAACCACTTTGTGTACCACTTTTTAAACAGTTTGGAAGATGTGATTGATGTTGGGGTAGGTGGAAACTGTTTATTGGTATCTGCATTTTTGTATTTTATTGTTGGTGGTCATTCAAACCAGAATGTACATAAGGTCTGGAAAAGACTGAAAGCCAAGATAGATTGTCACTAGAACATCTGCATTTAATAATTCTTGCTGCAGGCTGAGGGGGTGAATGCTCCCTTATTTTTGCTTCTGTGTTATGGATGTGGGTTTGTTTGGATGTCAGTGATAGATCATCATGTTTGCATTTACCTCAACTGAGTTGTGACTATTTTTTCATATTTTGCCCTTGGGTGGGATTAATTTTTCTGCACTAAAGTGCGGATTGATCTGTTTAACAACTTCCTAGTGTGGAGTATGTCATTCACTTTGGCCATTTTTTTCCAGTCTTCAGTCTTGGTTAATTGACTCCAGCAACAATGACCTGTTGTTTTATAAGATGTTACCTGACAGTGTTTCCTCATCTCAAAAACATTGATTTTCTTAAGATTTTCTGAAATGTCGACTTTAAATCTGCAGTGATCTCCCTGAGTCTTCGCCTTGTTCTTTTTGTTGTCATCTGTAGTTCATTTTTATTATGGGTGCTGTGGTTCCTGTGATGTGTAAAGCCCAGTGATCTTGTGCTTAGGGCTGAGATAAGGTTATTGTTTCAAGGGCCTTTTGAAAGGCACAATTTTAGATATAGATGGCTATAGAAATACATAATTCCTTCTGATCCAATCTTACTCAGACTCCCCGAAAAGCCAAAGTACATACTCTTTCACAAGGTTTAGCACAACATGCTTCATCCTTGTGTGAACTTTCTGTTTTGTTGCCACAATAGCCATTGTATTGATTCATGTGCACATCATGTTCTTGGGACATCATGCTTAGTTGGTGTGCTTCTGTTGTAGGTGGTTTATTGAGCTGGTTGTCTTACTTTTGACATGAATGAGTCAGTATATGAAAGCAATATGCTAATTACATCAGGTGTGTTGTAGTGCTTGTGCTTTGGTATAGTGAATGTTCCATAGATAATTGTTAGTACAGTGAGCAATCTCCCAGCCTTCGCTACACCTTTCAAAATGGGTACATGGAAAATATTGCAAAATCTTCATAGCAATAAAAATATTGCATTTTCTTATGATATGATCCACTAAAGTCAGATTGAGCTATGCAGAGCTTTATAAGTCTTTTATTTCATTATTTATGTAGTTTTTTTAATATGTGTATATCATTTCAAAGAATTTGTTTAATTTTGCTTTTTTATAAATTTTATGTTGGTGATAGCATGCAGTTTTTGTTACCTTTTTATGTTTGTTGACCTTTTGGATCAACATAAATTTTATCCTGTGCCTATACAATTTTATAGTTTTGTCGTGAACTCATTAGATTTTGATTGAAGTTTTTTCCTTGTCTTCACCTTTTTGTTTTTATCTAGGACAGAAAAAGGCAGCAAGCACAGAGTGTAAGCCTCAGTAATAGCTGTGCAGATGCATGACTTTGTCTTGTGTGATTAAAAAGTCTACGTTGAATCACAGTTACTTACCAAACTACCAACACTTCCTGCCCCATGTCCTTCCAGACTACTAGCCTTCCAGACACCTTTCCCTCCATATCCTTCCAGACATCTCCATGTCCTGCCAGACCATTAACCTTTCAAATACTTTTCCTTTCGTGTGTTACCATTACTGCAAGTGTTTCAAACAGTTCCTTCACTCAGTCATCTTTCAGTCTTTTATATAATTAAAAAGGAAAGATTTTCTTTACCAGTATTGCACATGAACCCATGCTTTTGAATATATAGCATGCTGTTTGTATGCTTTGAGCTCTAGAGCATGGAGCCATCCTGTTCTTATGCCAAGCTTTTTTTTATCCATTTATGGAGTCACTGATAAAATTTCAGACATTCTTAATATGCTGTTATAGTCAATCAGTTTGTGGCTCTTAATTTTATATATTTTATATATTGAGATTTTTTTTGTACAGGCCTGTGTTCTGGCTTAACTGTAAATTAAAAGGTCCATAGTGAAATTGTACTTTACTATACATTACTCAATTCCTAGCCATTAAAATGGAAACTTGGTATACATTGTTCCTGACTTCTACATACACATTCTAGTGATGTCTGAGTTTAGCTGTCATTTTAGCAGACTCTCTTCTTCCACTTTAGCAGTATAGTGCATAATTATTTTTTTTTTAAGAAAGATCAAGTAGTTCAGAAATAATTTTGGGCCAAAATAGTATTCTAACCATGCTACTAAGGATATGATTTGCATTCGAAATGTGTGCACAGACTGCTGCAGGTTTACACATCATGTTTTGATTAGACTGGGCATCAGGAATGTTAGAGAGGTACACTTTCGCTCATATTGTTTTAATTAGGCTGGCTATCAACAGTGTTAGAGAGGTAGACTTTTGTACATCTTGGTTGAGTTAAGCTGCCTTGGTAGATGTTGAGATTGTGGCCCGTTGCATAATTATTTTCAATTAGTCTGACTGCTGGAATGAAGAATGCATGAGGTTTTTTTTTCTTTGTTTTTTGTTTTGTTTTTTTTTTAGTATATGCTTTGGTAACTTGTCTTCTTATATTGTGTTTAATATATATTTTATTATATTGTTACCTAGGAAACTTTTGAAAATGACTGTTATGTGCATATATGTTTATATATGTTTGTCCACATGTGCATGAGTCCTGCAGAGGTGTGTGAGAGTGAAAAGGTTTTGCTTTGTATTTGATCTGGTGTAAGTGTTGATATAACTATATTTTTTTTTATGTTGTAGTCTTAATGTCTGATATAGTGAAATCTGCATGTTTTAAAAACAGTGTTACATTGAACCTTGTGACATTCTTGTTTTCAAAACATGCAGCATTACACTGAGCCTTCTGACATGCTTTTGTGGATAGGAGCTTGATTTGTTTTAAATTATGCAAGCTTAGTATCAATTGCCTAACTTTTAAAAATTGTCTTCATTTTTGTAGGAAAAGACTGTTATAGTTGTATGTTATTATTACCCTTTTACAAGTTTATTGTATTCATTTTTGTAGGAAAAATGCTACAGAGCTGTATGCATATGGGTTTTTATTTTTAAAGTATATTTTTTCCTGTTGAGTTCAACTGCAAGATTCAATTTTGGTGCATTCCATCTTTCGATTTGGACAAAGTATGTCAATTGAAAAGTGTGCTTCCACTCATTAAAACATTAAAAAAGAATAATAAAGCACAGTGGATATGACGGTTGTCCTTGAATATCAGCATTAAAAACTTCTTTGCACTTGCCAGGTTGTAGAAGATAAAAAAATTTTTAGGGTTTAGGCCACACCTGAGTGTTTAGTAATGATCCTCCACTGTTTGGTAGGATGGAGGAGGAGAAGGGAATCACTTTAGAGGGTTTTTGCTGTGGTGCTGAAAGTCTGTCTAGTTTGTCCCAGATTCAGTTTTCAAGATCAAACTAAGGCAGGAAATGTGAAAGGCCAAATGAGGGTGGTTGGGGCAACTGTCTGTTGTCTGTCAGCCTGCAAAGTATTTTTCATCAATTGGTATAGATATCTCATACACCTGCTATAAATGTTAGACCATCATTGTCATCAGCATATTCAGTTCTGTTTGGGTGTCATTGTATAGTGATCAATCCCTTCCATGAGAAGCACTTTACCAAATTACTAAAACAAAATAAAAAGTGGGATATGAGTTATCAGTGCTTTTTGAAGGGAGTTTGATCATATGTGTTGGTTTGTTCAATGTGACATCATTTTTCCTTTTGCATTGCAATATTTTGCCCTGCATGGCATGTTTGCCTTAATGTTTTATTTATCCACAAATGTGATAAGACATTTTACATTGATAATTGAAATCTTAAAGAATTTTTGAAATGGTTTGTCATTTAGAAGATAAGAACATCATACTCATGTCTTCCAATGTAAATGTTTGTGGGTTGCCAGACACAACCAGGCAGTCTCCTTGACATGAGTAACTCAAGTCTGGGTGCTGCAGCAGCAGCAGCCACTGATCCTTGGGGCATGCCTTTGTCTCGTCAGCCCCAACCCACAGATCCTTGGGGATCACCTCTGCAACCACCAGCTCCAACAGCTGATTCATGGGGTTCACAGGGACAGATAATAACAAAGTCATCAACACCCAACTTGGCTGCTTCCCCTCGTCCACAGCCGTCTCCAGCAGCAGCTCCTAATGTTGCGACAGATCCCTGGGGTATGCCCATTGCCAGTCCAGCACGCTCTACACCTCGCTCTAGCTCCACTCCAGGTGATGGCTTTGATAGACCTGACACTGTTCATGCCAAGCTTTCTTTTTTCCATTTGACATCCTGTTGTAGCTTTAACCCTCTTGGCATGATGGACCCCGATAGTGGCTTTGGTGGTGGAACACAAGCCATGAATGTAGCTGCTTATATGATGCCAAAAAAGCTCGCCTGTTGGTTGATCCAGTTAAAAACCAACCAGAAAGTTTGTTTCTATTCTCAGGTCTTCTTCCTGCATGGGGCCATTTTGAATTTATTCTGAGCAATTTTGCAATTTTTTTTCTTAGAAAAAATGAGTGGCTTATCAAGCTATTTCCCCTAGGATGACTGTTGATGACACTAGCAAAAAATCTGTTGTTGAAATCAACTCTGACAATGATATTTGATTTTAAGATATTTGAGCCAGTCTGTTTGCTGCTAATTGATGAAGGTAGGTTTTTGCCAATGTTTTCGATGGCAGTTAGCCCACGTAGTTGTGTTGATTTTTTTTTTTAATGGTAAACTGTGAATTTTCTTGGATTATTGCTGTCACCAGAGTGAAAATAGGCAATTTTCATTACTTTTATTGTAAAGTTCAAGTTTTCTCATTGATGTATAGGTTTCTTGGTCTAATGTTTACATGAAAGCAGCAATAATAAAAACAAACTTCACCCACTGTCAAATTCACCATCATCAGTTATACACCATTGCTTAAGTGTGTACTTTTACTTCTTTGCTGTGCTAAGAGGATTAAATATACGTGGGTTTGGATTCTTACCTAATACACATTTACTTCTTGCAGCCATCTCTGTAAGCAAATTTCTCATCAGTGTTAACTGTGCACAGAAAGTTGCAAAAAAAGGGGGGGGGCATGGAATTTCATGGATGAAATCCTGTATGACTTGTTCGTCCATGTCAAGATTTAAAAAAAAAAAACAACTTTGCCTTATTTATGTGTTTTTCCTGGTGGTGAGACATTTTTAATTTGACGTTCTACTTAGGAAATTCTTTCCTTTCCCAAACCATCTTTTTTTTTCCCTTAACTCTTATATGTTTTTTGTATATTCATAATAGTTTCAGGCTCTCAGAGTGACCCTTGGTCTGCCAGTCCTGTTCCACAAGCAGGGACTACATGGGGAGGAAGTCCATCACTTGATGCCTTTGGGCTATCAGTTTCTGCAACCGCTAATGGAACCAGTGGAACCAACAGTGCAACTACTATTGACAATGAATTTGATCTCCTGTCATCTCGTAGTAATGATCATTCCCCAGCCAAATCTGCCAGTGGTCTTGACGATTTTGATCTTTTGAGTGGTGAGCAGAAAAGAGCATTATTTGTGTTTTGGCTCACTGTCTTCTGCAATTCCTCCCTGCAGTTCCTGCACCTTGAGCACATGGTCGTATCATTCTTACTCTTGTAGTAAGTTCATTGATGGGGAAAAACCTACATTTTATGCTAGTCTGCCATTCATTGTCAGGGAAAGTTGGTACAGGTATTTTGCACCAGTGGTATAGAGCATTTCATGGCAGTCACTTATTGTGTAACAGGCAGTGGGCGTAGTGCAGGAGGAGTGTGGAGTATGTCAAGCATGGAGCAGAATCTGCCAAACCCTGCCCGCAAGAAGTCTCCTGAAGATTTTCTTGGTGCCAATGCCAATCTGGTCAACCTTGACTTGCTTGTAGCAAAAGATCCACCTAAAGGTGTGCAATAGGCTAAATGTCAGTTTAGTTTTTTTTTTTGTTTTTGTTTTTTTTTTTTTTTTTTGCCTTAATCAGATTAAATCATACCCAAATGTGTGGTTAGGCTTTACACTCTTTAACCACATAAACATGTGTAGGCATGGAACTTCAATCTGAGAGACATGGATAACCCAGTGTAAAAGCACAGATTTGTCTTCCCTCGCTTTCTCTCCTTCACTCCTTCCCTTGTTCCCATCCCTGTTTCTCATGTGTGCATGGTTTTCTCGTTATTTTGTGATATTAATTTCAGCGAAATACTTTTAGAATATATATAATATATATCTTTCTTTCTTTGCATTTTTTTGCAGCAAACAATCCTTTTGCATCGACCAATCCTGGTGGGAACAACCCTTTTCAAGATGGGAATGTGGGACGTGTCCCTATGGGACAGATAGCTAACCCAACCATTGGTTTTTCTCAGTCAGCTCAGACAACTTTATTGCCAGCACCCCTTGTTCCAGTCAGCAACATGGCCCAGGCAAGTCAACCACAGGCACAAGGCTACAACCCATTTTTGTGAGGAAAAGCAGCTTTGCACCAGGAGGCTAGCTGTTTGACAGACATATTTATTTTCACGACTGCTAAAAGCCTGGCGCAGATATCTTCCGTGGAGGGACTGGGGCTCCTTACGTGGCCAGTGCCAGACAACATATAAGAAATATTCATGATGGATTTTTTTTTTAATTTTGATTTAAGAAGGGGACTAAGTACACACCAAAACTTTTCTCTCAGTATTTTTGTATCAGTTACAGTTGGTGTGTGTGGTGTATTGTACAGCATGTATTGCACCTTTGGGTGGAAGATACAGTGCCGTTTGTCGCCTTCGTTAATAACTCCACATGCAAGCAAAGAGCAAGGGATGTTTTTATAGAAACAAGCTGACTTCAGATGGTTCAGTAGTAAATTCTATTGCTATGATGCTTTGAAGCCCTCTTTTTTTTTTTTTTTGTTTTTTTTTTTTTTTTTTCCTTCCCCATTACGCTGCATTATTTAGATGATTCTGAAAGTGTTGCATTCTCAATATCAACCATCTAAAAGGTAGTTGTTGTCTCAAGAGTAAGCAGAATTGTACAGATTTTTTCCCCTTTATACAAATAATGACATATATTCATTGTGCTTTTAAAAAAGAGTATTTGTGGGAATTTTCATTCTCATTTACAACTTTTGTAAGCAGAACTCTTTTGAGTAAAAGTGCCACAAAATTTGTCACTGATTAGAATGTGCAGTGTATTGCTTGCTGGCTTAACATTATCATAGGTGCACATTTTTTTTATAAATTAGTGTGCTTACAGTCCTTTCTGGTCAGGAAAATTGGAAAAGTTAGGGAAAATTCAAAACAATTTCCAGCGCCAGAAATGTGTGTCAAAGATAATTGTGACCTTTATCACTTAGAGACCAAATATGCCTGAGCACACCATGCTTTCTGCCTTATTTTATTTTAGGAACACAGAAATTAAAAACATATGTGGTCCTTTTTAAGGTCTTAATACTTAATAACTTATCACTTATACATTTTGGACAGAATTTGCAGATTTTAAGAGCATTTGAAATTTATGTAAAAGTGTTCCACTTCAATTTTTTTCTCTTTTTTTAAACTTTAAAGTACATATATTTTTACTTTATGTATTGAAAAAAAATGTGGTCATGCTTTGTTGGTGTTGGCTGGAAATATTGGAAACTGGTGCTGGAAACGTCGGGAAATTCGTTTCTGTTAGTGTGTTAAGTACTATTGCGTGAAATGTCCTGGAAGCATAAAAACATGCTGGAATCACTGTCAGCAGTACTTCAGTTGCAGATGAGCAT
This sequence comes from Pomacea canaliculata, assembly GCF_003073045.1. Lineage (NCBI taxonomy): Eukaryota > Metazoa > Mollusca > Gastropoda > Architaenioglossa > Ampullariidae > Pomacea > Pomacea canaliculata. The sequence continues at coordinate 45,293,985 of NC_037590.1, read as the reverse complement.
GTCTGCTTTGCATTTTGACAAGCAGAGCAATCAAGAGATTGACCATGATGTAATGATAAAGTGCCTCGGAGTGTTTTACAGATGTGCAGTAACACCCTGATTGTACTGCTCATTGTTTTACAAATTGCGTGATTTTCAAGTGGTGGCAATATCTGTTGTAGATCTTGTAGACTGATCTGCTGGTCAGCACTTTGATACAGAAATACTCTGTCTGCATCTCTGCAGTCACTTGTTGCAGTGAAGCTGCATTCTCTGTTTAATCATTCCTAGAACCCATTTCTTGTTTCTGAGTGAAGGATAAGTCTTGTTTATGATATTTTTATGACTTTTTTCCCTCGCAAAAATGTAGGTAGATTTTGGTTTGTGATGCACCAGCTGCTAAAAAAAAAATAAAATGGTAAACAGTCTTGAGCAATGGCAGAAAAAGGTTTTCTGGTACATTTTTCCCCCATTTCAGTTGCTTAATGTCTTCCAGAGTAATGTCTTATTACTGTGGTGTTGTACTTTTCAAAGCAAAATATTGGGCTTTTCCAAGGACCAACTTTTTAAAAAAGCTAATTAAATGCTTAGTCCCTTGCCATTTAAATTTCAGCAAATATTTGGTGTGATAATTTTTCAGCAGTGTCTTTAGAATTTTCTCTGTAGCATCACACATGCAGCACAGCAAATATTTTTCTTCTTCTATTGGAAAAATGAACACTTTTACCAGGCGATGCCTTTGGACTAGCGGTGTGATGTGATGGCAAAAACAATATTATGACATGATTTGAAGACAGAAACATTACAAGTGAAAATGATAATCATCTGGAAGATGATGATGCCCTTGTATAACCATGCACTTATGCAGATACTGCTGGTGAATCTGAATGTACAAAGTAGCAAAAGCAATCCAAGAAACATTAAAAAGGAAATACTTGCTAATGACCTTAAAAGTTACCTTTAAAATGCTCTGATGTACTGATGAAACAGCCATTTTTTCGCGATTACATTTGCATCATGAGTCTAGTAAGGACAGTTTAGTGCCAGCTTTTAAATGTCCAGTAATTTACGTTGTTTGTATGGAGGGGTTCCATAATTCCATGTAAAAAATTTGCATTCAGAACCCTTTTTAAATTTATGCAAGGGGAAAAGGAAAGTGTCATATTTTTAGGCCTTCCTCTCCTCATATTTTTTTTTTTACTCTGGAAGATGTGTAGGCTCATTGAGTAATGCTATGCACATGGGCTATACCACAAGATTTTGGAGATCTAGGAATCTCACATAGTTTCTTTTCTTCCTTACAAGGATGCTGACTGACAAATCTTGTCCATGTAGGTCTGTTTGTAATGGCAGAATATGTCACTACGTCAGCACTTAAATGTAAGGCTTTTTAGAAAATAAAAACAGGAATTTCAGCATTATAATACTTTTATTAGTGAACTGTCAGAATCCAAGGAATGTTGCAAAAACGAATTACATTTGTGCTTTGATGTTGACATCTTCAGCAAACCCATTGCTTAACTTTTATGAAATAATTGATTTTGAGCAGTGATAAATTTTGCACGGCACAGCACATTGACAGTGCCGTTTCTGTACAGCTACATATTTATAATTATGAGCAGTAAAATTTTTTCAACTGGAATATTTGTAAATTAACTGTGCCAACAGTTCGTACATTCTGGGGGATTTAACATGGGAAGAATGGACATTAGGTTAGTTTTGGGCTGCAGGTTGTTGGTAGATCATGGTCTGTAGGAAATGTCACAGGCTGCATTCAGTCTGAGTGCAAAGTATTGTTTCAGCTTGGAGTAAACTTGCACTACACTTCATAAAACACTGAAGACCAGTCTGCCTTAGTGGTTTCAAGTAACAAAGGTGGCACTGAAAGGCTTAATGCTTACTGAAGATCTGAAGTTGTAATGCCATTATTTTCTTTTTTTTTTTTTTTTTTTTGAATTAGCGGCTTTGAGTATTTTATTATGTATATGTCTGAAGGTGTGCTTGACTGCCTGTTGAAAACTACTTAAAACAAGCTTTATGCCTTAACCGGTTGTTGTTTCTTTTCACAAGTATTAATTTTATTTTTTCTAAGCATGTGTTGTCATGTTTGCATGATAATTCTGAAGATGGGATTCTAGGTGGTTAAGACACAACATTAATGCAATATTCTTGTATATTATTCAGATGCTGTAGATTTATGAAAATAGGCAGTAAATACCTGCAGCATCATGAGGATTATGCGTTTAACACTTGTAAACTACCCAAAAAGTGACAAAATATTCTTTCTTGTTATAGCCTCTTTGTATGCTTCATTGTCATTACGTCAGCTACAGACAAGAGAAAGGAATAAATGACAGGAAAATTACAGTAAGTTGTGTTCTGTTTCGAATGGTTCTGGCTCAGAGAAAGGATGAGTAATCTGTGAAAATGTCAGAATCGGGTTATCTAGTGCAATGTCAGTTGGAAACTTTGTTTTTGATTTGGGTAGGTCTTTTTGTTGATTATTTTCTGTTCTTCTGTATGGAAAATGCTTGTAAAATGTTTTTAAGTTTCATGCTAATATGCAGCTAAGATGCACTGATTTTCAATATGATTTACAAATAAATAGAGCTGAGCAGTCATTTATGCAACATTTTTATGCCAGAAAGTACTGTATGCATGCCTAAATGTTTGTTAGGTTTGAAAGGTCCATTAAAGGCTGTTTATTCTTCTGTTTGCCTGAAAACTTTGTTAACTTCAATTTTTTTTTATAGGGTATTTTCATACATATGCAAAACATTAACTCTTGTTTGAAAGACCAGATGCACAACACTTTTACTGCAGATTTTAATGTTTCATTCATTTGCAGGTGTCCGTTTAAGTTAACCGCCCTTTAAGTTATGCAATTCATGGATATGATGTAGCTCAGATTGATGAATACTAAGAAAGGATATCCATGTCAACTAATTTGTGACAGGAAAACAAGTTCTGCTGTCAAACAGATCAACAGAATGACGTTTTAGTTTAGATGATAGTTGCTGTGCATAATCTTGGCTAAAGATATTTTTTACCACTAATGTGTTGCTTATTTTATGTTGTTCAAGATTCTACAAAAGCATATGGCCGTGGCAGGTGAAAGACAAATGAGATCACACCTTTACCTGTAGATGTGTGTGGACACACACAACTTGGCTGTTTATAGTATACATTTAATTACACTAACAAATTTGAACTTTCAGTTAAAACTGTGCTGAATTCATTGTGTTACAAAAACCCTATGATTATTTTTATTCTACTGCTTGATGCTTAATTGTGATTTTAAGAGTAAGGCATCAAATATTTTGTATTTGTTGTTTTTGCCTACACTAGACATAAGTGTAATTATAATGTGATGAAAACATTTTATATGGTATTAACAGCTTTTAATGGACCTTTCCTGAAACAAAATAAATTTTGTTTAATCTGTGGCAAGGCAATTTGAAAATGTAAGTATAAAAATGTTTGATTTCAGCAGCAGTCTAGCCTTTGTGTGTGCGTGTGTGTGTATATATATACATTCTGTTTTAGTTCATTTGTTTTAAGGTCAGCCTATGGTAGTCCATGTTTTACAGGGAAGTTTACTATCTGCATTACAAAAGCCAGTTGCCTTGTGACCAGGTTATACCCTTTACAATGGCTAAGCAGAAAATGTGACTTGGGACTTGTGTTAAGAAACAATGCTAAGATGTCCTCCAATTAATACTGTGATAAAACATTCATGTCTGGAACATGGAGGCTCTGTGTCATTGCAAAAGGCATTTTAGGTATTGACATGCCACACAGGTGGTACAGGGTTAGGCCTGACATGCAACTGCCAGTAGTCTAGCTGCACAATAGGTTTTGTGTCTTTACAGACCTTTGTTATCTACCCTGCACTCACAAGTTAAGCAGGGGCCTTGAGAGATACGTGGGTTAGCTGAGATAACATTCACGTTGTATCCCTGCCTTTCTTTTTCACTCCGCTCTTCAAGAAAGTCAGCCTTTTAATTTCCTTGGTGTTAGCCACTGTTACTTTGGGCTCATCATTTCATGTAAAAATTGTTAGTCTCAGGTGTTACACGCCCTTACAATTTTGTGTACTGGTTGTAGCATTAAGCCAGAGTACTTCTGGGGTTGGGAGAGATTTACTATTATCACATACAATTTCAAGCCTGGGTAATGTCAAGGCGGTCAGATATGAAGTTTTCGAGATCTGGCATCTGACGAGGTTTCAGCGAGTGTGTTAGACTTCAAAACATTCAAGACATGCGTGGGTCTCTGCAGTGAAAGGGTGCCTGATTTTATTAGAGAAGGCATAAAGGCAGCAGAACAACAGAGCTTGGCCCTACTTTTCACTTGCCTTGCGTTAGACAAGGTGAACCACTTTCCTTATAGACACTGGGTGATGGGATTTTTACCTTTTGCATATTTAAAACAATGAGACAAAAAATAAGAGAATTAGACTTGGATTAAAGAAAGAAAGTGGCTGGGGATGGTGTTTTGAATAAAAGTCACCAGCTATGGAGACTTGCATTTCGCCTCACATGTTGGTTCTCCATAGCACAGTTATTTTTGACAACTTGCAGGTCTTAGGCAATACTCAGTTACAATTAGCATCCTGTTAATGATCTTACACTTTTAATTTACAACTAATTGAGAGCAAATACTCCACAACATCTTGCAGTATGAAGCAGAAAGTGGTGAGTCTCAGCCAAAGGCTACTGTAAGGAATAACTACAAGATCTTGCAAACCCACAAGGAATCGGTCTTTGTGGAGAGTTGTTCACCTTTAACTTCCCCCCCCCCCTTAAAATTCAGAGTCAATCAAGCTACTACATGTGACTTTTCAGTTTTACACACGGTACACTGTAAAGAACTGAGTATTTTGAAACTTTTGAGAAATGTGGACCTGCATTAGACACAATGTTGCTACACATTCACATTCAGATGTTTCTGATGTTGCAGCTGACCTCTTAGCCTAGCCTAACCCCACCCTATTATGCAGTGGAAGTTTTTTTTAAATTTTTGATTCTTTTATAATGTTAGTAATGGCATAAATTCTGGCAGATGTTTATATTTTACATAAGTCTGGGCTTTAGTAAAACAGTATATCTTGTTTTAATTTTACACAGCAATTGTTCTTGTAGCCTGCCTGTTATGTTTAAGAGAAAATATTTTTCTTGCAATTCAGAGACCTGATTTTTAACAAGAAAAAGGTAAAGAAAGATTGTTAAAAGCTTAAGTATATTTTAATGCTTTTTAAGTTATCTGTGGAAATTTTACTGCTGTAATAAAGTTTTTTAAGGTGTACCACTCTTCAACCTTAATTATTTCTGCTGAAAGTTTTCTTGAAAAAGTTATGGCGAAATAGTGGTTTGTGTAAGAATGGTTAGTGTACATAGCTGTAAGTTATGCTAAGTAAAGTTTTTTACAACTGTATGTGAGTGACCTGGTGGCATTACATAGGTGGCCAGTACATCACATATCACTCCCTTGACTGGCACCAGCCAATTCTGGAGCAGGCCAGCCCACTTGTGGAGCTGACCCTCCAGTACCTGTCATCGAGGACTTGAGATGCAGCAGAAACAAAGGCATGCCAACCGGGCCGGTTTTGTGCACTCATTAGGTCTCCCATTGGACAGCTTGTCCATTCAAATTTGCCAGCCAATTCTTTTTCTCTTTATCTTGATATTTTCCTCCTTCCACATATCCCTGGAGGACCATCTTTTGTAAGTTGCTGCATCTAGCAGAATCAAGCCAAGTTTTTGGTGTTTGGTTTTTGTGGACCCACTAGGGTGGTGACTGCATTGTGTATGAATTCATTTCATGTTCCTTGTAAGAGATTCACAGCAGTCTCCTTAAGCACTTGGTTTCAAAGGCCTGGAACTGTCTCTCCATCTCAGTGAGCAAAGTAGCACATCACAACCAGCATGAAATTCACTCAGAGGCACAACCTGGACTCAATGTTTGCGATGATTTGTGTTCACACCCAGATAAATTGGGGGCGGGATATTACCCCACAGATGCAATTCTTCACTGATGTAGGACAAGTTCAGTGTTGCCCAAAACACACATGATTGCAGGCCCTGTCAGCTATCATGTCTACAAGGACAGGTACCAATGAATGACTGATGACTAAGCATTGGGAATTTGAGGGTGTGTTAGAGAGGAGGGGTAGGATATTCTGTAGGTAATTATTTAAATGTAACCCAAGTCCAACATGAAATGAAGCTGGCAAGTTAATACAATATAAAGCAGTTATTTAAAAACATTTACAAAGGAGATGTGTATATTTAGATTGTACTCTTTTTAAGGCACAAAAACAGACAGATGATAATAACTAAGAGCAAACAAATGCTCACACATTCACATTCATGCTGTCACAGCTTTGGATGGCTTTGCAAAAGGGGAGAAAAGAAGACAAATGTGGCAAGTGATGTTTATTATTATTATAATAATTATTATTACTTTTTTTGTAACATGGCTGAAACAGCATCACCAGGATGGAAGAAAACTTGAGATTTGCACCCTCCTTTAAGATGAAACAAATGAAGGACACAGAATGTGGTATACATAGAAACAAAACAAGATAAAACACCTGAACATGGAGGGGGAAAAAAACTAAACACCACTTTTACTGAGTAGATCACAAAATCTGCAATACACAGCATTTGGATTTAACTGTTCTATAGGATGGACTTTGGCATCATTAGCTTGAAAATGAGAGGAGAATGGGTTAGAATGTGCTTGTATTTGTGATTTTTTTTTTAGTCTGTTGAAGTTATTAAAAAAAAAATGCAGCAAATCTGTTTTAACACCAATAGGCCTTACCACATATCTTTCAGTTCAGATCTGAAAATTAACAAAGTGTTGAAGGCAAAAGTAAAGACATGTCCTAGTCCTAAGCAGAAGCATGTTTGACCATTTTAGTAACAGTACAAGCAGTCAAAGCCATAACCTTTTACAAGCATTCAACTATACAGATAAAAAACAAATCACAATGGGTCAGGGCTGGCAAAACAAAACAGAAAAAAACAAACATGAGGAAAGAAGGCAAACTTGGCAACTGGCACAATTTGTTGGTGCTACATGGAAAAAAAAATGCAAGAGGAGTTTGATAATTCATATTGTTAGCAGCATGTCAGCGACACAGGAGGCAAGAAATTACCCTGAATGGATGTGCAGTTGTAGTAGAAAACATCCAGAAACTAGTGTTCCGAGCAAATTGTACCATCAAAGACATAATTTTCACTTGCAATCTCAAAAGTCTTTCCTATACACCACCTTCAATACCATCTAGAAAAACACAAAACAACAAAATCTCAAGGACCTGAAACACCTTTCTGTTGGTCTAAAAATGGATTCTAAGGTTAAAAAAATCCTGTGCACATGAAGGCAGATTGTGTTTGAACAAATCTTTGCCTCATATGTCTTATTGTTCCTTCAGAAGTTTGAACTGGAATCAAATTCATTTTTGATTATAAAGCTGAGGATGAGGCCTTAATCTGCAGGTTTTGTTTAATCATCTTTCTATGAATCCTGATTTCCTTCTGTGTGGAAAACATGAAATTATAAATGATAATAAACAAATATAAACCATTACTTGATTTTTTTTTAAGCTGCAATATACTTTACTGTTGCCAGCTCTGTTACTTTAACAAATATGCTATCTAACAGTTTTAACATAAGGTTTTCTTAAGTCTCTGCAAAAAGAGTTATAAATAACTAAACCTTTGAAAGTCTTAAGTCTTCAATCTGAAATGTCTTGCTTACATGTTTAAAATTTAATAACAAAAAAAAAAGTAGCAATGCTACAGTAGATATGTACAAAAGAGAACAATCTAGATATTGTTTCAATGTTATTCATTAGATGCTCAAAGGCACAATAACTAAACAGGAAAGACTCCACTCATGTACCTCTACCCACATGTACAGGTATGCATTTATACCTGCATGCACCAACATTCACTTTCCCATCGCAAAGAAAATAGCTTTGGTTCCATGTCACAGAACTAAATTCATTGCCGATTTAATTCCAAAGATTAATTTTTTTTTTAAATCACTGAAGGGCGAAAACTTGACTGAAGAAAAATGTGAATGACAGATGGATTTTTACAACTGCATCAGTTTGTACTAGCAAAGAGTCATGCACGTCACATGAAAGTGTGAAAGTCTTAAAAATAATGCACACTGACAAATCTTGCATCATTAATGGCAGCTCAGAATTGTGTCTCTGTTATAAACAGGACTTTCTTCAGTTTACATACAACTGTCATAAAGATGAACCAAAGTACAGAAAGTGAGGGAGAAAACTGCTTTCTTGCCAATATGTTGACAGAGTAATGATCAATGATAATGATAAATGTAATTAAGCCACAAATCTATGTCAAAGTTTGACTGCCATTTTTGAAAAATGAATGACATCTCAACTTTTGCTAAGCAGTTCAGGTAAGTCGTTTTCACACTCACATTTTGCTTTTAATATTCATGCAGAGTAGAATCATCCTTTCATCTCGCGATATAATAATGTCTTTGCCATTTGATATTTTCAAGTCATTTATAAGGCTCAGGAAAGATGTTATCAACATCAAACCAGGCTCCAAGCAACTTTAGCTGAGAATCAGCCTAACAAAATAAATGCTTTTTTTAAATGCCCAGTCTAAGATTTCAAAAATTAGTAATCTCAAAATATTACACGCTCAAACCTCTTATACAATTATCTGTCCCATTCAAATGTAATCACCAAACTTAAGGCACACTTGCAACCGGCATTTGGGTTCAGACTGTGATTACAGTACATAACAAAGAATGACACAAGTAAACGATGCAAAGTATGAACTCATGAACAAAGCTTACATGACAAAAAACAAAAAGGTTTTAAACATCAGCGGCAGTGATGCAGATGATAAATCCTGGATTACAACTTCAACATACTGAGCGTGAAGTGAAGTTCAGCTGGCCAAGTCCCCAGCACACTTTCAACAGTTGGCACAATCCTGGTAGTCAGTGAAGTCAGATACACCATACCTTCTGCAGTCTTATTGCCCTATTAGCAACTGTCGCAGCACTTCCTAGCATGAAAATGTTTGAGGCATAACTGTTAAAGTCATCTTTTGGATTTTATTTGTGTGTGGTTTTTTTTTTACAGCTTTTGAATTGAATTCATAATATTTACAGGACATCATATTGCGAGTACTTGTCTTGCATACGGAATAGGAAGAAGTGATAACTGAGATCAGGACATTCAAAATTTGAAAAGGAAAATAAAAAAATAACAGGAACACTCTGCATTTAAACACCAGATTCACATTTCTTTCACATGCACTAACATATTTCTTTTTGAATTGTAGATGAAATAAATAATTTTGTGATACTTAAGTAGGTTATAGTGACAACCTTGAACCCCCAAAAGATATTTTCATATTTAGTGTGACCCACTCTTGAGCTCATTAAGCCACTCATTTGCAGCATTATTACTATGACCATCATAGTACATTTAGGGGTCATGATTAAATGTCCAACCGTTCAAGAGCTAAATGTGAGATCTCAAAAATATCAATAACAAAAACTTTAAAAAGTTATCCTTCATGTAGTTGTCTTCTTTAGCCATTAGCAATTATTCAACCTGAACTTATGCATGTTTCTGACAGATGAAAGACTGACATTACTGTCAGGACTGGAAGAGAATATGCATGCCTGTATGCTCACGTGAGATAAAACTCTGCTGAATGCACACATATGCAGACAATTAATGGAACGAAGCACTATTTGCAACAATTATCTGCTTTTTTCCATTCCTCACTTTCTAACCTCAAGCTCTCCTGGCTGTAGTTTCTGTCATTCTGACAGTACTATCTTTAAAAACAAACAAACTGTAACTGTTTGGTCATCAACTTCATGATGTGTGAAGGCAATCTGAGGGCATATTCTGTTTCAGAGGTAACAAAGTCACAGAGGCTCACAATCACTTAGTCAGTGATTTCATGAAGCTATCCAGATTATATTCTGACTCATATTGCTTCTCATCCCAGAGTTCTTCCAGACTATCCAGTATGGCCCGCATGCTCTCGCGGCCAGTCTGTGGTGAAGACTGTGAGGTAGGGAGTTGCATGCCCATGGTAGTGCCCTTGCTCTGACAGTCCAGTGTGAACAGATCCAGCAGCTGCTCTGTGCTCATTGTCTGCAGACTGGCGTTGTCCTGGCCGATGACTGTTGTTGCTACTGTCATCTTGAACTTTTGAAGTCTGTCAGCAAAAGAGACCAATTTTAATTTTACCAGTTAAGATGGATAAGTTTTGGAAGTTATAGGCTGAACTTTCACCATCCTGCAGGAAAAAATAGACTCAATGTGGCAGAGGGAGGTGAGGGTACTTGTGCCACAGTGAAGCAATTAGCAAAGAATGACCCCCAGTGCAGCCGGCACCATACATTTAAAGTTTAGCCTTTAAGAAGAAATTACACCAAACAGCAATAGAAAGGAAACAGAGAAGGCAACTTAACAGCAATGTACTAAAAAGGCTCTACATCTTCTCTTACCCCATGATTTTGTCTTCCAGCGTTCCTCTAGTGATCAGGCGGTAAACATTTACTACTTTCTTTTGCCCTATGCGGTGAGCACGGTCCATGGCCTACAAGTACAGAAATGAAATTGAAAACAGCTTTAGTGACAACAGAAAACCAGAGATTCCAGTATCTGATAAATTCGTTGTAAATCAGATGATGTAAAGATTTAGTCTGTGGATGCTGCATGCTCTCACACAAGCATACTTGTAACCCACACTCTCTTTCTCTATTTTCACTTCTAGTACACATATTTTAATCACAATAATAATTCTTCCTGCTTACTTGGAGGTCCTTCATAGGATTCCAGTCATGCTCCACAAAGATGACTGTATCTGCACCTGTCAAGTTTAGTCCTAGACCTCCCACATGCGTTGTCAGCAGCAACATGTCAATGGATGGGTCATTGTTGAACCTAAAATGAGAGGAAGTTTACGTCTTTTGTTTCTTATTGTTGTCATTCAACAGAAATGGAGATGGAGATCATTGTTACCGTGATCAATGATTACCAATACACCAAAACCTCCCCATTCAGACTTGACAAAATCAGGTCATAACTGACAGAGGTCTTAGTAGGGAAATCAACCATTCTGCTTTCGTTCCACAAATCATGACTTCAAACACCTTTAAATGTTAAAAATAAAGATTTTAAAATCATATCATAGTGCTTTTCTATGTTGTTTTTGTTTTCACTCAGTCATGTTTACTTATTCTGCTATTGTTGTGCTTCACTGAAGATGCATAGGAGAACTAACTTTCCGGATAAAAGCAATCGATCAATGGTCATAGAAGGATTAATATGACTCTGGCAGGTGGTAGATATGGTTCTGGGTCAAAACAACTGGCGATCATACACAGAGCAAGTACTCATTGCACGAGGAAACTAATAGACTGACAAGAGGAACAGGAAGAGAAACACTCACCTGTGAACAATGTCATAGCGACTGCCAGCAGGAACACTGCCATCCAAACGCAGGTATGTTACAGTTGGCATATGAATCCTGTTTCACAAAAAGCAGTCATCATTAAAGCTCTTCTACACTGCAATGCTATGTCTTTGCTCATTTAGGAAGTCTATCATGTCATGTCAAAGGAGTTGACATGTGGGTATTGCAGCATTCGTTTCTATTCAGTGAACTGTGCTGTGCTCTGAGAGTCACAAAAATTTAAATGAAAGTCTCTGCTGTTCTCATCTAAAGGGTTCAAAATTTTTTTTCTAAGCTGAAGTGGAAAACTCCAGGGAAAAAATGGAATTTTCCTTGTAAATTATCTATCTTTGATATCTGATGACCCAACTATTAAGAGCTTGGAGGCTACAACTGCTCTTTAACCAAATGAATTATTGCCCTTGGTCTGCTGATAATGAGCACAGAGCAGCAGTTGGATCTGTTCACACTAGACACTCGGAACAAGGGCACTACCATGGGCACACATGTCCCTTCTCTGACAGTCTTCACCACAGAGTGCCTGCCAGATCATACATGCCATCCTGGATAGTCTGTGTGTGTGTTGCATCTGTTTGAACACAAGTGGAGAGTTCTGAAAAAGCAGGTTTCATCATGGAGTACTTACTTGAGCAAGTCTTTTTCAACGATATCCAGCATGCCTTTCAGCTGGCAGAAAAGCAGCACACGATGCTGACCCACCACTGGAACATCAGCATCACAGGAGTTGTCAGTCCCTGAACTGCTGGAGCTGCCAGGACCAGGTCCTCCTCCTGTATTGTTTGCTGCACCAATGCCACAGTCAAGAAGTAGCTGCCTGTTCAAACATATGCACATACACACACAGATGAGGCATGAAAACTATAAGATTAAAAATAAGTCAGGGCTTCTGCTAAGGCTAAATTCTTTGGGGTCCCAGGGACCCCTTCTTCAGATTTCTAAGGGGTCCCAGGCTAACTCTAAGGGGTCCCTTTAAAAGTGAAAAAAAATCAACAAATCAACTACTTTGTTCAACTGCCTTTCAGGCACACAAAGCACTGTAATGTCTAGTCAGAAACGGCGAGATTTCTGTGCCATGATGTCTGTGCAAGCATCTGTGATGAGCTTATGCTCATTGTACTTGGGGTGCTCACTTTCTTTCCATTTCTAAGGCAATGAATTTAACCACGCTGTCAACGACATCTTTGAAATAAGTTAAATAAGCTGCACCTGGTGGTGGATGGGAGAGGATGTATGAAAGTATGAATGCCTCAGATGCCATCATTCAAGAGGAAGTTCTCGACCGTAACCTGGCAATTAATAAGTTAGTGAGAACTAGAGTTGTAAGAAACATCAACGAGGTGGCACGTTGCTAAAAGTATCAAAGTTGGGATAAAAAAAAAACTGGTGCAAGGTAGAAAAGCGAACCTTGGCATGACGTGACGCCCTCAGCTCAGTGACATTCAGTGGATTCTGAATGTTACGTAAATCATGAGATGAACGGGGATCGAAGTTACTCTCGCCTTGCAGCAGACGACAACAATAGGTTGGTCTCCGACGTCAGACACTACACTTATCCAATTTTGTATCTGTTCTTCGCCCAAATTTGAAGGGTTCCCCTGGGACCCCATTGACGAAAATTGAAGGGGTCCTCCGAATTTTTAATGCGTACTGTACGCAATTTTTTGCGTAAGCAGAAGCCCTGATAAGTGCAGACACTTTTTTAAAAATCATCCTGAATTATCACTCCCTCCAACACTCATTAGAGCATTAAACTAAATAAATAACATACAAAAAAAATAAAGGAAAATAGGACTTCATACTAACCTTAATGAGGAGAGCTTAGGTGCATGCTGCAGATCGTGCAGGGTAGAGTGCTGCTGCGTCAGCCTCTCCATCACCTGTGGATACTTGGGGTGTAACGATGTCAGCACGAGAGCTGGATGGTTGCACACCTTCCTCAAGTACAGCAATGCCTTCAACAAGAACCATTCCTTTGGTATACTATTGTACACAATGCATCTTACATGGGGTATGCTATAAATACAATTATTGACACATCAAACTAAAACAAATGCTCCTCTTTGACTTAAATAGAGCAAGATGTACAATCACTACATCTACCAAAGGTATACAAACAGATAACATCTATTTTCTTTTCTGACAATGTGAACACTTTTCAGAATTAGTAGTATATGACTCAATGAGCAGCAGTCGTGCTTTTGATTGTGTACAAACATCAAAACTTTTACAACCTGATTCAATTCTTCTATGTGCGCAACAACAAGGGTGAAATGCAATGGAACAAGTCAGTAACATGCTTTGCTTAAATTTCATGCTTTAATATTAATGAAGAACAAATGAATCTTAAACTGAAGGTTTGTGATTGTGAGAGTGCTTGCTCATGTAGGTGTCTATACATGGATTGATGTGCATAGTCCGCCTGCTTGATTTGATAAGATACCAAGCAAAGATAAAAGGAATGTTCTGTAGGGTGAAGTAAACCTGGAAAATATGTGTTGTCCCCTGAGAAGTCGCTTTTTTCTCTTTCTGCTCATCTGATATGGATGTGACTACATCATCCACACTGCGCTTAGCCCTTGATTTGGCAAAGTCCTCGTACAGCTCCACCTGCAATCATATGTTTACTTCTTAATCTAAATGCACAGTACTACCTGACAATTGCATTTCACTTCTTAATTAATCTCAATGCAGAGCACAAAATTCTGTCCTCATCTCTCATTTCATTTCAGCTTTGCATCGGTGTGCTTCTCTTAATTTAACATTTATGTCACAAAGTTTAACACAATTACCACAAATATATCATGCCTCACATTCAAGACTTATAATTGCAAGTCATACACTGGTTTCAGCAGTAATACAGTCTCGGGTTTGAGGGGATCAGGTCTCTGCAGTTTTGTTTTTCTGCTTTGTTTAAATTTTAGTGTCATTGTATTGACCTATAATTTTTTTTATGCATCCTCAGCATTGTGCTGGACTGTTTACTTGTATATGGCCTTTTGTTCTTTTTCGTACTGTTCTTTAGGAAATCTACCCATTTAAACTTTTATCAGCTGGTCTGCTTTAACTAGTGCCATAACATTTTCTATGTTTGTACAAATTTGCTCAAGTCCTCACTGCCAAACACTCATATATTTTAGTATTTTAATTCAATTTTTCTTTGCTAGGTAATCATGCAGATACCAGAAATGTCCTGACATTTTTATCTATGTTCTTGATGATTAATTTATTCTACTTTTAACAAATGACTACAATCTGTAGATCTAAAAGGGAGTGTGGTCCATCAACATCTTGGTTTAAGAACAGGATGTTATCTTAAAAACAGCAACCCTAGCCTTGCATTAACTTATTTCATGTGCCATTCTTGGTAAAGTGTTGTGAGCTTGCCCATAAGGTTAACTTTATTATCTTTTAAATGCTTTCCACCATGTTAGATTTTTAGTAATGGTGAGATAAGCAGATGTGCATATCTAGGATAATGGAAACACCATATCTAGGATAATATATAGGATAATTAGAATGAGGATAGCTAGGATCTGTCTACACACACTTTAGCTCAGCAAAAACAAGTACTGTATATGATACAGATTAAAATGAGATAACCAAAGTAACCCTGCATTCCTCAAGGACTGTAATTACAGAAGTAATGTGAAATACGATGATCATCAGGTGTTCATTAATTTAACACTTTGCACAGTACACATGGTTGCTCTTCATTACCTGCAAAGGACTGAGATCACAGTAGTAATCTTGGATGATCTTTGGAGGCAGGTCATTTAAGACATCCTCCTTCAAACGTCGGAGGATAAATGGCAGCACCTGTCGGTGAAGCTTTTCCATGGCAAGGGCACCTGTTATGACCACAAAATCTATCTTAAGTCTGCACAAGTATGCAGAGTATTTTTGTCTATTGCAAATAAGAATCCTACAAGCAGTCACACTTACATGCCACTTCAGTCCTTGTAAATTTTCTAAAACTAGTGCAAGTGTCTTAACTTGCACACATTAACTGTTAACACTGCTTATACTGGAGGAAAACATATCACTGCATGCTTTGGATAAGCTTATAAAATCAGACCTCACAGTGCCCTAATGTTGTAAGGTGACCATCTTAACATTATCATGAAGTTTCCTACATTTTCAGTAGTACGAGTAGCAAGTATATGCTATATGCTGCAGATAATGGAGTTGTTTTTCCTGAGTTAAGGTAATTCAGTATTACCTGCTTCCTGTTCTTTTGAAGTGCTCTTGGCATCTCTTGACAAAAGAATGGGTTTCCCAAAACGAGCCTGGAACTGCCGCTCAGTGCCCAGAAAACCAGGCATCAAGAAGTCAAACAGTGACCACAGGTCAAGCACATTGTTCTGGATAGGTGTCCCAGACAAGATAAGCCGATGCTGACTTATCAACTGTTTAGCTGCCTTTGACAACTGTGATGGAAATAAATAAATTGCTGCTTTCAAAACATCTACTTAATACAAGTCATTTGCACTTTGACTGTGTTGGTGCTGCTGCAATAATTTCATGATGTTTGTTTACATTAGATGATGAGATTAATTATATCATCTGATGACTTTGACATCAGTACTGATAACCTTTCTGTTCAAATGCAGATTCATGCCCTACAATAAAGCTAGTTCCTTCCCAAATTGGAAAAAAGCTTTCTTTTCAATGCTTTCATTAATTTTTCTGCTCCACTAGCCTATCTTTAGCTTTCAATAACATTCTGCTTCATTTCTATTTTATATCTAAAATTAAATTCTAGGAAATGGCCTAAACTGCTGAAATCAGCACTAAAAGCTAACAAACTAACAACCAGTCAGGATTGGCACTAACTATAAAGATAACCCAATGGCATGCCCACCTTAGTTTTGCCATTGCGTATTATGTGACCCTCATCTAAGATGCAGTAGTTCCATCTCAGAGAA
Source organism: Pomacea canaliculata (assembly GCF_003073045.1). NCBI lineage: Eukaryota > Metazoa > Mollusca > Gastropoda > Architaenioglossa > Ampullariidae > Pomacea > Pomacea canaliculata. The sequence continues at coordinate 45,277,577 of NC_037590.1, read as the reverse complement.
CTGAAATAAAACCATCAAAGGCATCTATAAAAATTCGACATCATGGGCTAATCGTTTATCTCTCAGCCTATGTTTCCACCACCCATTACCAATGGTGCACTAAGCAAGATTGCAAAAGAGTTTGCAAACCTAGAAATTTTAAGGTCTCAGACAATCTCACTAGATTCAGATATCTTCCAACTGCATTTCCGACTTCAAATGAAAATAAATTAATGACAACTAAATTAACTGTTTTAGTCTATTTACCTTGATTTCCAAGAAGATATTGACTCAACCTTCCCTCAGTCTGAATAAATTAAAATGGCAACTATTTTAAGAATCGGCTGCTGACATCAGGAAGCTAATTGTTTTGTTCTTCCACACAGTGAGAGTAGCCAAAAAACAAAGTTGTGATCAGGTTTTGAATATTAAAAAGACAGAAAATGTATGTTGCAAATATCCCCAAGCTTCTATCCCAGTACATCCAAAACATACCTGAAGAAATCAATGTCGTTGCGGACAACATCATAAGATGCTATAATCAAATTGTGACTCTTGACCTTTCTTTGCAACCTGTAAATCAGTATTGACAAACTGCCTCAGCCATCTTCTATCCAAGTCAGACATCTACATGCAGTGTTTCTAGACATCAAATGCAAGTTCTCAGATATCCCCTAATCCTTAGTTAAAATTCCTGGGGACTTTCAGACTCCAAGATAAAATAATTATTGAGGGCTTTACTGGTAAGTAACTGGAAAAACATATCAATGCTAATGTTATTTTTGATCTGGGTCCCTGGTGTCAAGAAACCGTTTTAAGTGTTAGTGCCATTTTTTTTATGTGAAACTGTGTCACTGAAATGTTATAACACTGACAAAATATAAGCATTCATACGGTACTCTTAGACTCCCAGCACCAAACCGTTTACATTTTTAAACCATCCCCTCACCCAGAAAATTCTGTACAGTTATGGAACCCTCATGTGTATTAGTCACATCTACTATGCATCTGCAGACAAATACCTCTTCTCAAGTATGAAAGCAATAAAAAAAATCAAGTATATAAGGTGAAATATTTAATTATAGATAAACAGAAACTTACTTGACTCTCTCTGCTGGAGGGCCTGCATACATGAGTGGATTGAGGTAGTCTGTGTCTATAAACTTCTTCACTTCGTATACCCAGTGGCCAACTAATGTTGGTGGGCAGATCACTATTGATGGCAAAGGGGCACAGTCGGGGTTCTTAGTGCTCTGATAAAGTATAGAAATCAACTTGAAAACATGCACAGATTGGTTATTTGATGATGTTATAGCCAAGTACAGGAAGGAAATGATCCAGTGACCAGACATTCCATTACACTTCAGCCATCCAAAGAGTTCATACAGGCATGACCAAACAAAATTCCAGACTTTCTTTCATATGTTTTAGAACTTCTTTCACTTTGACATCTACTGGCAACATAAAAATGATACATTACTGATGCATGTGTGTGTGTGTAAAACTGATAATGGTTAACACAAAATCTACAAAATAAAATGGTTTGCAAACAGTAATCTCTGATTTTTACTTGTCTGTCAAAATGACCCACTCTGTTAGATGACAAAAAAAAAAAAAGAACTTTATGAACCCATGTTCTGTGGTGAAATAAGTGGCAAGATTCACTAGTTTGATTTCAACCTTTTTCAGGCTTCACATTATTGACAGACCCAGTTTCATTACTTTCCCTTGACATTTCTGACAAATCTCTCTCTTACTCCATCTCTTTGATTAAAGCTGCAAGAATAATATTTTTCTGTAATCTTGCACTTGACGTTCATGGCTGTACCAAAGAAATGGGGTTGGAGCAAAACAAAACAAAATATTCAGCCAATCAAAGAAGCAAAAATGAAATCTGTCTGCACACCCTTGATCTAACTCTGGTCTTCCTTTTTCTACTCTCCCTTTACCTTTTTTTTTTTAAAAGTTCTATTGATGCTTAAAACTGAAGATGTCCCATATATATGCATATACAGATACACAGGGTTAGTCAAAATTATGTTAACACTAGCATAACATATTCTATTCCCTGCGAAATGTGCCCAGGTATTATTAAATGGTACCATTGCTTACTGGTTTTTATATGCTGAGCATGATACAAACAGGCTGAGATCATCCTTTAAATCATCTTGTACAAATGATGAATGTTTTGTGAATAAATGGATCCTACCATTTAAGTGTTATCATAATTTTGACTAACCCTATATATCTATAAATATGTATAAGATCAATTTATGATCCGCTCAGTAGAAAGAATATTTAAAGAAATCTACACACTGATTATCACTGTCTATTACATAGAAATGCTCTATACTACCTGATATGCTTGCTGCCTATTATAGTGATCTGAAGCCAAGAGGCAGAGAGACTGCAGAGTCTTTCCGAGGCCCATGTCATCACATAAGATGCCGTGCAGCTTGTATTTGTTCAAAAATCCCAGCCAGTTCACACCATCCTGAAGGAATTTGCCAGTGACGTAATGAATTGAAATTAGAAATTACTGGATAAAACCCTCAACAAGTATAATATAGCCATATCTCTCAGCCAGAGAAGCACCCAGTAGATGATTATCAAGTTTTGATCTACTCACTAAACATATTACTTTTTCCAAAATTTGGTTAAATCAGGGCTTTCACTAACAAAATAATGGTTGACAGTTCAGTAAACAAGTGACAAGTAAAACAGCAAATAACTCATCTAGAAAGCACAAATAATATCAGACTTTGAAAGTAAAGGTTCTTAAACAACCAGACAATAATGAAGATGGACAAAGAAGGAGCTAGGCAAAAGAAAATATTGATCTCCCCTTGATATGACTATGTGCCATCAGGGGACAAATTCCTGTACCTGAGCAGTAATGACAATAGCAGTGACACTCACATGACTGTATCTACTGGTACGGATAAGAGGTGAGGAAGAAGAAAGAAAAAAAAACTGGGCAAAACATAAGAGGTCTTATTGTTTCTGTGATGAAAGCAGCAAATAAGAGGTGAACACCTGTTGGTATTTACGCAAAGTGGCCTTGACTGGGACTGTGATGTGGTAGGGCTCCAGCTTTGACGAGTCCAACAGCTGCTCCAGGAAATGGCGCTCTCTTTCCCGCCTTTCGGCTAATGATGGTTTTAGTTCTGGAGGATCTGGGATTCCTGCCTATAACACAAGTTCAGAGAAACTAATCAGAATAACTGTGTCCTATGTCTCTACCTTTCTAAACCCCCAGCAGTTGATCATTTAAGTCAAAGTAACAGAGAAAGAAAGTTACCAAAGTTTATATTTCAACAATACTTTTATGTCTAAGGGCATAATACATAAGATTATCTGAGCAATAATCTTGTAAACTGTAAAGAGCACTGAGAAAAATGTAGTGAAACCCACCTACTAGGCAGCTACAGTGAAGGATACACATGGATAACATACTGTAAAATATGTAAATATGAACAAAGAAGTTTTCATCTTTACATTCTGTGCATATTTGATTTTGTAACTGAACTTTCAAATTTCAGAAAAGACAGCCAATTTTATTCTTGCTAAATAGCCTTTAAGGAACAGTAACTGACCCATCCTTTGATTGTGCCATCCTTCTAAATGTGTTTAGATAACTTAAGTTTTACTTTTAATTTGGAACGAAACTCAAAGCAGGCAAGAAACTGAAGCAAGTACCTCCAAGGGCATGAGGCGAATTAGAGTTGCAAAACAATGTGTGGCCATCAAACGGGTTGAGCTGTCCTGATCTGCCATGCGACCAAGCACTGGTACCATCATAAGCACAATATAGGGAACAACACGAAGTCCCAGTTGTTCCAGGATATCTACACCAGGTCAAGGTCTAGTAGCCTTATTGCTTCAGCATCAAAATCCTCAGCTATAAATATGAGCAAAATATTACAATTGAGACTAGTGTACCCCTGACTACATATGATACTACTACTCCAAATCATAATTATGATAACAAATCATAAGTTAATAATGATAGTTTATTTATTGTTTATGTTTATTTATTTATCCCACCATCAAAGGTTAGCTCAAAGTGCTTTATGAAAAATAGAAACATGGACAGAATAATAATAGTAATAATAACACACACACACACACACACAGATACATGCAACAGAGCATGTAAACAGTCTATAGAGTGCCATATGGCAGGGTGAAAGATATGTAGTCTGCTTGCTCAGTCCAGTTGAAGAACTGTAAGCAAAGCTGCAAATGCTCCTATCCACACCCCAGTTCCAGTTACGGAAAAGTTGGTTTATACAGCACCCTATACCTGCCTGTCAAACAAGCTCAAGGTGCTTCACAGTAGGTGAGCTTGTATTCTTAACTGAAAGATCAACATAAAAGATTGAAAGAAATCTGTTGTGAGAGTTTTTGATCAAAAAGGATACTGGATAAGGCCTCACATGCACCCTGACGCATTCTGTTGTTCTGTGTGGCGCCCAGGGCAGGTAGAACGTTTTCAATGACATATGTCAGCACCTGCGATGGCTGCTGCACGCTCAGCACCGCTATTACTCGTGCTGCCATGTGGCGTATGGCAGTACTGATGTGATGTAGGTAGTTGCACAGAACAGTGAGGTGATCCATCACCTGCATGCCAGAACCATTTCCTCAGATGATATTTAATTACAGGAAACTGACATTGATTGACCATTTGTTTCTGTTCTTGTTTGCATGTACAAAATGACCCAATAAGTCGACTCAATAAGTCGAACTCAAAGGGACCTGAAAAAAATTCGACTTACGGAGTTTTCGAGTTAGGGAAATGGCATAATAGGCGCAGGTATTTGGCCGGGAACTAACAATTAATTTGATATAGGGAGGTTTTCGACTTAGGGAAGGTCGACTTATCAGGGTCCGACTGTACATCTACTCACAAAACCATGCACAAAAAAACACCAAAAAAACAAGAACACCAACAAAAACAAAAAAAAAAACTAAAGCATTGGTAAACTGCTAGTCTGATGGTTAACTTTTCCAATCCAATGAGAGACAAACTCACATTTAATGACTATTGAAGATCAGAGCACAATATTAAATCTATCAAAAACTGGACCAAAACTGACCTGCCCTAAAAGCTTAGGGTTCAGGGTTGGAATGACAACTTCCAAGAGTTGCAAGGAATTCACAATTTCTTGATGTGCTTCTGTAATGGGTTCTGCTGTGTCATCTGCCAAAAAAGTCAAATTCCTGTTCTCTGCAACGGTTTTTCTCACTGTCCAGATCCAGTGCTAAAAGCTTGCAGGTTTTCCCCCTGCCCCTAACTCAACTCTCTCAATAGTAACACAGTGGCAAAGGAAATCATGTGAACTAGTAAGCATAATTCTCTTTCCTTTACTTTTTTATTTTCATTTATTATTTTGTGATGGTTATTACTGGGGCAGATATTAGGACCTAACACTCTACTCACTCTTGTAAATTTTGATTATGAAAAACAAATATATACTGGTGTTACAGAAATAGTCTATGTATATATGGAGATAACAATTATGCACACAAAGACAAAGACCTACCAGGAGTATGTGAATTAGAATTTTCAAGTGACTGCATGCAAATGTTCCACAGTTCCGGTACTTGCTCCGGTACTGTTGCACCAAAGTGTTCACAGATGGTGGTCAGGGCCACCTCTGACCCTAACCTCTGTATTGTGAGCTGCTTCTGGACCTGCTGATAAAAGATTGTATAACAGACACAGATATAACAGGCAGCAAAGTTTTAAGAATATTGTTAGACATCATTGTGCATCCCAATTCTCAACAAGAGATACAAGCTGCAGGCTGAAAAAAACTGCACACAATTGATCAGAAATCTTAGCAGAACAAACATCAGCATGCACTTTAATAATCACTTCACTGAAGCCTCCTAAACAATAAAAGCTCATGCTGATATTTATCCCAACATAATCTTGAAACAGCCAGCATGTTCGATGAGTCATGGTGAAAACCTACATCTTGTATAAATTTGTCAAAGCCTGGAGAAATGTCTTGGTTTCAGTCAATGGACAAGAGAATGAATAATCTTCTCCAAGTACCATTCCACATCAGCTGAAAATGACTCCTCTATGGACATTACTATCTCACCTCTTGATCTTCCTGGGTTTGTGTGATGTCTGCAATGACAGCAACGCCATCAGGCACTGAATTACCATTCTTCTTCTCCCCATCAGCTTTGATACTATTGCTTCGTCTGTACCCACCCCTTCCTCTTTGTTCTGGCATCTGTGCCAACAGATCAAAATTCTTCAGAGTTTTTGTTGTTCTTATCTTGTTCAATGCTAACCAGTTATTTGTGTTCTCATCTGAATTTCATGAAGGCCTATACCATGAACTATTAAATGCACAAAGATTTCTTTTTCTGTTAGGATGGGAAAAAAATACATTCAAAAATAAAAACATTTAAAGGTTATAAATAAGACAGAAACCAAAACAAATGATTCATGAATAAAATCTTACATTTTCTGTGTATTTCATTATCTATGTTGTTTTCTTTATAAACGTTCATTCATGTTCCCTTTGTTATACACAAATTTAAGACAAATCAAGATGACTCGCATGAAGGAAAATTATACCTTTTGTAAATTTGTTAACGTAAGGATTCCATTCCTTGAATCACAAACAACTTCCAGTGGTGAAAATTCTGGAGAAAGAAGGTAAAAAAGAATAAAATATGTCAAATATTTCTTAAATGTCAATGTTTATGCATCAGATCCGTTAAACTCTCTATTTTGAAACATTTTTCAAATATTCAGAATTCTGGTGTCTTGCCAAAAAGTAGACACTTACCTAATGGTCGATGCTGCATTGGTGTCATGACATTTGGTGTTACAGTAGGATCAGCACAGAGAAACCCACAAAGATTCTTGATGATCTTGCCATTGGGACTTGGGTTGCGAGACAAACAGTTTTGCATTAAGTGAGCCAGGCAGAGTGCAGCCTGGCTTCTCACTTCTTCATTTTCTTCGCACCTGATTGCCTCCATAATGGGTCGAATGACAGGGTTGAGTTTGTCTGGCAATTCATCCAACTTTACAACTGCCATAGCAAGACTACACAGCACTCTGCAACAGATGTGACACCATATAATGCCTTCAACTTAATCTCACTAACGATCTAAAAGCCTATAAAACTTCCATGTTTTGGTCTCATTTGCAATGGCTAATGCTTTCTCTTATAATTCCATTAGAAAGCTTGCGCTATTATCAACTAGCATGCTTCTTTAGCTCCTTCTACATGTACTTAAGTAAAAGGTGCTACATAAATTTTTTTAACTGACATTTTGCTCATATTTTGCTGTCCCGTATTTCTCTGATCTACAAGATGTCATCTAGTGGATAAAAGAACCACTACAGAAATTGCTGTAACACAATATTCTTTTCCATCACCAAGTTTAATTGTACTCGTGGATCCCTTTGACAGCCTCCACGGGAATAGTTTACCTGACACTGAGAGCCTGGTGGTCGTTGTAGGTACTGGACACAATTGCATGAAGCTGGCGACGACGTTCCTGAAAGCTTGGCTGCACACGAGGCTTTAAGCTGACCTTGACCTGATCGTACAAGGATGTCACCAGATGCATGGCCTGCTCAAGGCCAATGATCAAGCTGAAAAGCACGTGTTTGAAAGTTTCTTCCTAGTTGAATTATTAAAAATTTGCATACAGCCTACTGTTGGCTAGTGGCCTCTTCTTTACCTACAACCACTACTGAACAAACAGGCTGGATTGTGAGATAAGTCTTGACTGAACAAAAGTTCAGAGTTTAAAGAGATCTCACTGAGGGACAAACAGCATCCAGAGGCTTTGACAATTATCAGTTATTTAGTGTGATCAACGTTAAGCATTAACAGCTGGCAACGTCCTTTGCAATCTAATCTATCTCATTCTAGCAGTCTTTCAGAATAGATAAATTATTAGCTGACTAGCTAACTAAAGAATCAATAAACTACTAGCTGACTAGATAATTAAAGAATAACATTACACACTCTTCCTTTAGCACCCCACCCCAAAATAGACTACTAAGAAAATATTTCTTAAATCATTACTTTGGTGGGTACATGGACTCCAGATTTATTCCCTCCTGCTTGAGACAGGCCAGGAAGTCCCGTACATCTGTCTGCATGCGAGTGAACGCCAGGGCTATCTCATCGTAGTAAATGTTTTCATTCAGGCACTCCAACACTCGTGCCTTCAGCTCTGCTGGGCAATGGCATGGCTGAAAGGCAGCATTTTCAAGACACAACAGTAACTATATAAATATTTATACTATTTATGATATTCCCCTATACTGTAAGTGCCTGGTAGGATGAATAATAACAATAATTAATAATTAAACTGTCAGGTATTGCAGCACAGGTTAACTCATTAAGGACCTAACTACAAAAAGAAGTGCAATATGACAGGCTTTATGGGCTCTACCAGGCTATAGAAGCTGTATCAACATATCCTAAATAACTCTAGACTTTGGGTTTCAATGGACTCACCGACAGCTGTTGTGCCCAGTGAATAAGCATTTGTGCAATTGCAAGACGTTGCAGTGCAGACTTTGTGTTGAGATGGAAGATGCACAGCTTTCCAAGAGAAACTGCTGGAGGTTCCATTGTTGGGGGAAGGCCTGTCAGAGGTTGTGTGATGCAACTGGCCAGCTTACCAAGAAGTCTGTTTACAAAAACTAGTTCATCTTAGCAACTTCATTATAGGGACACTAAAAATACTTTCCTGATCCTTGCAGAAACTGTATATGCCCCAAAGAAAATTACTTTCATTTTCAGCAAAGACCACCGTGAAAATTTGAAACATTTTTAACCAGAAGTTCACAGGTGACTTTTTCATTTGGAATAAAACTGAACCAGATGCTTCTCTTTTTTTATCCTTTTCTAGCCACAGGAAGATGGTATTTTGAATTAAAACCCTTTGGTTTTTGTCTCCCACTGCTATTCCTTATAAATATAGAATTAAAATTGGACTGTGCTTTAAACATCATCACCAAGTCAAGTGCTACTGATATATTTATGCTGAACTCGACTTCACACCTCAACAAGATGCTGTCACTCACCTAGCACCAACTATTCGAGCTCTTGTAATGCTGTCCCCTTTGTCAGACAACTCTGAGCTACCATCATCACCACCACCAATGTAGTCCTTCTGGTCAGCAGAAGAACCTGCCTGACGCTGAGCTTCAGGGACTGGACGTTGCTTCACCAAAACAGTTTCCTGTTCAAAAACATTTATTTTCATTTTCTGTTAAATGGGAAAAAAGATTCTATATTCAAGAGGACAAACTAGCAGGAAGCCAAGGACAGATTACTGTTCATCACCCATTTTTTAATGTCAAAACGAAAGGAGTAGTGTCCCTGAGTTTCAGATAGCACTGTCACTAAAGTCTAAATTAAGTAACAAAAACAGATGTAACCTTCATGTTAACTCTCTGGGTATCTCACATTGACACTGACTTTGATAACATGTTCTCAAGAAATTAGCTCAGAATCTTTCTTGACATTGAACTAAAACCCCCAAACCCCACCCCCTCCCCCAAAAAAAAAAATTAGACATATCCAATGGATTCTGGATGTTTTTCTACACAAGGTTATGCAAACAAAACTACCGTTAACCATATGTTTGGTGATAAAATTTAGTGAAGGAGAAAAAGCCCAAATATTGTGAAAGTATCCATCTACAGAGTTAAAAGTATCTTTTGTAAAATTGAGTTCAAAATTACATATAACAAAACATCTAGATGATCTTGATATTCATCAATTTTGATATCAGTTTGTGGATCTTCATCTGCCATTTTATGTTGGTTAAGAGTGACTTTTCACTTTGGAAATGTATCCAGCATGTAGGGCAGGTTCTCTATGCTTCACATCAACCATTTGTTTAGGTAAAGAATTTCTCTCGCTTCATGATACTTACTTTTACCCTGTGCTTAGCTTCCAACAAGTAGGTAGGTTCATAGGGCATCTTTGCAGGTTGCATGAGTAAGCACAGCCACACACCGAGCCAAGGAGTTGCTGTAGCTACCAGATACTCAGGGATCACAGCTTGCAGCAATGCATCCCACACTTGCTCCACCAGCTGCAGTAGTTCTGGCTGTGGTTCTAAAAGACTCCGCTGGTAGACATGCCGCAGAGTATCCTGCAGTATAGGGGCTATCCACTCACTCTTTCCCTTAAAGAGAGAACCACAATGAAGCTTAAATTCACATTTTAAAAAAAAAACTGTCCTATAAAGTAAGCTTTAAAATAGAAATTTCTGCCTCATAATTTTTAAGAAAGACACATTTAAAGCTTTCTTCTGTGCCACTTGAACTAACAGCTTAAAACAAGCATAATGTAGCACATCCAGCAAGAGTACCACTCTATTTACAAAAAGTTTTAACTGCATCTGCAGACTAAATGAGCATATATATATATAAACTAATCCTAGTATCATGGATATGAAAAAGTTTATGGGCCACTGACTGCGTTTAAAGCGTTTAAAAGTAAGACCATGATAAGCTGTACCCATTTGTGTAGGCTTTGAAGAAATTATTTTAGGGAAGAAGTAATGAGTAGATAAACCTAAAAAAGGTAAAAAAGAAATATTTAGTGGGATGACAACAGTTTTAAGGTAATTGATTTTGATAGATCCAGTTCATGGATAAGTTAGTATGATAAACTTAAAACATTGTCTCATTATTCCTGATCACTAACATATTAAATAAGGGGAAAAAATATAAATATGTAGCCTAACATGCCTGGGAAGGGTTTTGCGTAAGCAGCGTCAGCATAGTCTGTAGCGTAGCTCGACGGACAGTTGAAATATTGTGTCGAAGAAAAGGCCACAGCCGAGGAACTAGCCCTGTTAGGGATTGGGTCAGGCTGTAACATAAAGTAAAATAATTCTATGTTCAAAAACATGGGGGAAGAAACTGCATCTGATCCACATAGGCATATGCAAATTGTTTCATAAGCATACAATTTCCTTTGAAGGCAATTCTCACAACTTATACAAAACTTTACACAGTTTTTATTTTGAATACAATAAACAGCAAAACTAAAATATTTTTATCAGGTACTTGAGGTTAACAGCCTGCAGCAACATTCTCACACTTTCACCTAAAGATAATTCTAATAACCCATCTACTCGGCATGATTTGTTTTTGGCTATGATAAAAAGCATATTTTTTTAAACTATATAACTTTTAATTTTTTATTTTGAAATAAATGAAAAAAAGTTTTATCTGCTATGTTCGTTAAACAGAATGGATGGATTTACAATGGGAAGGCAGATGGATATAAACCAACTTTTCTCACCAGATAAGAGATTGTGAAGCTGGCTGAGATAGCAGTCTGGCCAGCAGCATCATGATGCTGTTTGTGGATGCTGTCAGGTCATCAAGGTCTAGAAGTGTTTCCCACAGACTGGCCACTACCACTGGAACCTGTGGTCAAACACATTCACATTAAACCAAACAAGATATGAGTGAATGGAACCAGTTACCCAACCACCACTAAAAAGATAACAGACATGCAATGAGGGCAGCTACTTTCCTGAAAAAAAAAACATATCATGGCTGGAATGTTGTTGATAGGGACAGCTTGAAATAGTTGAACATTTTTTAAATTGCTCCATACCAAACTAAAGAAAACAAATATCAAAAGTGAATGTACTGCAATTCTTGAATGAAAGTAAATGATAACACATCAAAAGGAGATGTTTATAAACTGTTTCTTTTCTTAACTTTTATTTGCTAATCATTTAGATCATTTAACTTAAATGCTTGTGTGCTTTGCTTGACATTGAACTATTGGATCTGTTTCCAGTTTTCTGAGCACAACCCACCAAGCTTGCTCCATATGGGGAAATAAGCTTTTAAAAATTCATTTCTTTTATTTATTATAATTTCAGATCATTAAGCCCTAGGTCAAATGCATGTTAGAATACTTCTAATGCATGGAAGCACTGTAGAGACAAGTGCAGCTGCTATGAATCTATGATCAATCCATAGAAGTCACTAACCATATCTGGCATAATACAGGCCAGCTGCTGAGACACTGGAATGAGAGATGCAGCGGCCACTGCACGAACATCGTCATCAGGATCCTGAAGCCCATAGAAAATGGCTTGCAAGACCATTGGCAGCAACTGGCGAGTCAAGTCCTGGTTGAAAGACAAAACTGAACATTAGGGTCAAAGTATAATGGAAGTAGAATGGTTACTATAATAAGACTCAACCACACAAATATTGACTCTCTCTTACCTGTATGTGCAGTCTTAAGTGTATAGAAAATCTAAATAAGTAAAGAAAACATAGAAAGACCTGGCAAATTAAGCAATTAATACAGTAAAACAGTCTTTTTCTAAGGATTACATAATTTTAGAAAAAAAGGAAAACACTGCATTGATTGATATACTCGAACGTTAATGGAAAAATAAAGTACAAGACAGTGTATCTGTCACTGATGTTGGTGTTGTAAAGGCCAGATCTTAGTACCAACCTGTCTAGCAGCAAGTACGTATTTCAGGCTGAGAAGCCCCCCATGACGCACTTCCCACTGCTGCTGTCCCAGAAGCTGAAGCACAACTCCTACCATTCCTTCAACTCCTTCTTCTGTCAGATGGCGAGCAATAACCCCTAAAGTCTGAGCACACGTCTCTCGCACGGGTGCCACAACCTATTGAACAGATTTTAAAAATGAACAAAACGATAAGAGGTACCCATGTGTTTCATGCTGGAGTGTATATGTGCGCAGCTGAGCTAGAACATATAGATATGTGGTGTCTTCTGCAATGCTGGCTTCAAAGTTACAAAAATACACATATACATAACCATGTGTTTCTTTCATTCTTAAAGTCTTCCATCTGCACATGAAGGATCAGCTGTTATTAACCAGTATTTAATTTTCTTACCTCATCTGCAACAAAATCTCCAAAACGATCCAAGGCAAGAACACACAAAAGGCGGAGGGAAGCATCTACCAACCAGGTTTGGTTCACAGATGTCATCTATAAACAACAGGAGAAAGACACTTAAATTGAGATAGTCATCAAAACTGTGATGTATTCTTCAAAACTCTAACCATAATATATTCAAAGATATTTTTCCGTTTTGTTTCAGTATACATGCTACATTTATTGCATCAGTTGTTATAATATTTCAGATTTTCCACTTTAAAATTTTGTCAAACTAGGAAAAAAAGAAATCATGCATGCACCTGATCAGCTGGTGTGCTGCTCGACTTGCCAGCACCTCTGGCATGACTCTTCAGTATCTCTCTAAGCCCAGTAGCAGCCCCATGCCGTATCTCCCATGCACTGTGGAAGAGGTCATTCATCAAAGCTTCACACAACCATGCGAATGGCCATTCCTCTATCTGCAACGGATCGCGAAAAAAAAAATTTATCAGGAAAATGCCTGCAAGTTCAACACCAACTATGATCTTTTACAATATATATTTGATACGACCAAAACCCAACTAATGTTACAAATCTGGATCACTGCTCAACAATAAAGGCTAATCAATGACCAATAAAGATGTCATGGCTAAAAACATCACTTTCATTTATTGCAAATTTGTGTATTCAGTTTTGCTTTCTAGCATACTTAATTTAGGCAAAAAAATTATTTATTTAAGTCAGAAACACAGCATGTGATAAAGAAAAACAAACAATGCAGGTTAATGGCTTCTGCATTCAGCTGCATCTACAACATGATCATATTTTGTGTGTTCCCAGCACTAAAAATCAGAGCTTACCTCATCTGGGTTAACAGTGTTGTCACCAATGTCTACAACCAGCTTGCTCTCTCCTTCATCATGTTCCAGTTTGACACGCTTAGCTGGAATCTCAACTATTGATTCACTGGTCAGAAAAATTATTTTAAAAATATGTATTTCTTATTGACAAACTCATTCTTAGTTTCCCTCCATAGCAGACCTTATTAATAAAAACATACTGTTAAAAATTATGGGCAATGAAAAAGAAATATCTTCAAATTTTGCACTTATAGATTTTATTTAGTGGTACAATAAAAGTTCCATGGGTTAGAAGTCTTACCGCTTGTTATTTTCAGTGGACTTCAAGCGTGCAGTAGTTCGAGCCAGCCTAGGAGTAGTTTTTCGTTCACCAGTCAACCCACTGGTCACTGCAACTAGCTGCTGCCTGACCAATTCTGATATAGGCTGGATCAATCAAATGACAACTGTGATTTAATAATGCTGTGAAATAATTCAAAATTACTATGGTTTCAAAACCATGAAACATAAATAAATCATGAAAATGTGAGTAATGTACATAAACATGCATGCATGCACTATTATAAACATTAAAAATTTATTTTGGAAATTTATCAACGATACAAATGTCAGAAATAATGTTAAGAAAAGAGATAATGTTCAAATTATTTATCAGAAATTTAATTAAATCTTAATTCCTGCTAGGCTTACCTGTGACAAGGAAGGCCCCAACACTGGACTCTGTTGATAACCAGTCTCCATACACAGATCCTCATCATTGAACAGTGCAGTTGTGTCCATACCCAGGCTGCCTGCAATATCCAGTCCCAGACGTTTGTTGAGCAGCATTCTTTGCTGATGTAGGTGCTCCTTGTCTGCTGCATTTAGAGGCAATAAACTGTTGAATTAGCATTTCCAGATATATTTTATCTATAAATAAGACAGTTAAATTAACATCTCTAGTCATTCAAGTATATTTTATCTAGAGGGGACACAGAAACTTTCTTCTGCTCATTTAAAAATGTTCAAAGATCTTATACTATTTATCTTTCATTCAAACAAATAAACAATCTTTAGAATTTTGTCTGTTCTAGCAGCTTATGCTCTTCCATGTATGTGGGCGGGTGCACATGCAGTCACACACAAACACACACGCACAGTTTAATATGTATCATGTATCCCCCTTCCCCATACACACAGAGGAGCTAGTGAAAGTATTTCTTCAACAGGTAGTCTTCAAAGCCTTTTTGAAAGTTTGAACAGAATCAATTTAATGGTGATTATTCAAAGTGCACCTAATAGAATCAATGAAACTGTTCAGGTGGGGGGAGAGGGAAACAACTAAAGGCAATGTACACTTCTAGAATTCAGCTATTTATTTGAATCAGAGCTGTTCTTGTAGGTAAGCCTTGCAGACAATCATACACCAAATTTCACTTTTTCCTCACCTGTTGCACTGATATCACAATCATACTGAGCACCTTCACAGCTTAATAGTGAGCTCCCAAAACTCAGCACTCGCTGGATGTTAAATTGTGAAAACAAAATTCGTCCTGCCACATGTGCAGCTGGCAAGACATCTGGATCTGGAAATTGAAAAGAAGAAAAAAATAACTACAAGTTATCACAGATATACAATTACTTTGACAGACATGGGTTTAGATCATAATACAAGTAATCTTTTAATGTGAATAGAGATAATTTGACATTCACCTGAATACGAATTTTAAAATCTTTTAAATTAGCTGGGGCTGAACTTTTAATGTTTTCTTTCCCAGTTATAGGAAGAGATAATGACTGACAAAGTCATGCTTTAAATCACACATGACAAGCATTTTAAATCAATTACTATTCAGATTAAGCAGACCACACATTTTTTAATAGTTTTGTCATGCACTATTTAAAAAATAACGAACATTTATAATAAACACATCAATCAAGTTGTTTTTCTATGAACTGGTAATTCAGTACCTGATTTTGGAGCACCAACAGGATCCCACTGAGGCACATTTCTGGCAATTGCTTCCAGAGCCTGTCCTGCTGCAATGCGTGTGTCCCAGCTGTTGCTTCGAAGATATCCATGTACCTGTAAAATTGAAAACATTTGTCAATTATAGTGTACTTTAGTAATGAGTGTTTATATTCTACTTCTCATTTTGGTGGAAATCCGTAGCTCTGCGTCAACTTCCAGATGGTTTAATTGTCTATGGAGTCAAAAGCCTTCTAAAATCCACAAATGTCATGTAGAGTGGCGAGGGGGGAGAATTTTGTGTGGTTAAACTGTGCCTTCGACTACAAGGTCATTGAACAAGCAGAAGTCTGTGAGCAGCTCACCCTTTTCATTGAAGTTGCTCACACCGTGCTTTCCAATTAAGTGTCCTGAATTAGTATATATAACAAATGATTACACAAACACACTAGGCTGCTGGAAGCGCTCGTTGTAATTGAAGTCTTCAGTGATCTTGCAAACAGTAAGGGGAAAAAAAAAACACCTTTCTGAATTTTCAAACTTTCCATCCACACTGAAAGGACTGCTTAGCAGATTACACAAAGATGGTTTGTAACCTATTAACTACTTTCAAGTAAAATTGATGTTTCCATTTCTTTTGCAGGACTTTTTATTCAAGAATAGTGTATACTTGTTAAAAAAAAACTTTTAAAAAATATCACACCTTAACCAACAAGTTATTGAGCTCATAAGGATGCAGACGCTGTACTTCACCAAGTTGTTCAGCAGCTGATTTGCGAATAAGAGGTGTGGACCCAGTGTCCAACAAAAGAAAGAGCCGGTCAAGCCTGGAACCAAAATCTGCTTGTTAGAGGCAAAGCTGAGTCAGACATGAAATAAAGCTCAGACTTGAAACCAAGTTAACAAAAGAGCTATTTATTACAAAAATGCTTAGCAATATTTTTTAGCCTATGTTTATAATATTTTTTAAGATAATTAAATGGACTGGAATACATTTATGGCAAAAACTCAGCCATTGTGAGAACTTTGAGCATATGCTAATGAGGCAACAAATGATGTCATGAGATATGAGGTTTTTTCCTTTTCAAAACCAAGGTGACATCTACAGTGTGTAAAGGTTTGAATCTTATGAACAGAAGAAATTTGTGAACAGAACAATTTTCAATTCAGCTTTTGGGAATTACTATCTTTTAATGAAATGGAGAAAAACTGAAAATGGTTGTTCACTCCCATTAGCCTTTAATACACCCCATGACCACCAACTAAAACTCTTGTGTTTAAGTTTATAGCAATCACATTCAGGCCTACAATCATTCTACTGTTCATAGCATACAACCTATTTCTGTGTGTCACATTTTATCATAAATAGCAGCGAGCAGTGTACCAAAGTTTCAAAATTTCATAATGGACTACAAATTTTTTAGACCTCAAAACTTATATTTCAGAGACACTGGCAGCTCAAGGATGATCCTGTAATGTGTTAACCTTTTCCTATTTTAAAAAAAATCCCATAGGGAGTCTATTTCATAAAATACATTGCACTGCACCCACTTTTGATTCAAAATTTTATAAAGCATTTCTAATGTACTTTCACTGTGCATCCATATATTGAAATACCCTACAGTGTATGGTATCTCAGGTATTATGGGTGTACTTGAAAAAAGTTCTTCAGAAACAATTCTAGTTGAAAACTCTGATGCCCGAGTATTGTGTTAGTATTATTGCTCTAGTACTAGATGCTGAAGTTTTAATGATCTTGACATTTTTTTCTGTACCATTTTTATTTCTTCTTGTTCACTTTGATCCCAGTTGTGATACTGCACTATTGAGCTAATATTATAATGAAAATCAGTAAAAATGTGGCTTAATGGGTTGCTCTTCAATTTCTCTAGGGGATTTGTGCAAACTATACTGGGCATTTCCCACATATTTGTAAAGCCTGCACATAGTAAAACCAGGTTTCAGTTG
Source organism: Pomacea canaliculata (assembly GCF_003073045.1). NCBI lineage: Eukaryota > Metazoa > Mollusca > Gastropoda > Architaenioglossa > Ampullariidae > Pomacea > Pomacea canaliculata. The sequence goes on along the minus strand of NC_037590.1, from coordinate 45,259,916 downwards.
CATCACAGCATGAGGCCATCACCCCTATTTTAATTTTGAATTAGTGCCACTGATTCATAACTGTCTTTCCACAGCAAATGTTTTATGATCTACCAGGAAAAGGCCACATTGTACAGTGCCATACTGCCGTTGAGCATAAAATCTTCTAAAAAGTCTGCTAAGGTGAAGCCAACAAGCTGAAGTATACAGCCACTGGTTAAGTCCATTAAATGCAGCAAAATCCATAGGCTCATGTCGATTTATGCGGCTAAGTGACAGAAAGCCTATTGTCTGAGAGCCCATAAAGGTGCTTTACTGCCATAAAAGCATGCATACTTCCAAAAGTGTTGATAATATTTTTTCAACCTTTGTTGATACAAAACTTAACCACTACTACTTGCGATCTTCATAGTTGCTTTTTATAACTCAGTATCAGAAATGAACAGCTTTACTAGGAACTGTTGTCTGCCCCTGCTGTAAAGAACTCAAAACTGAAGAGACAGGTTATCAGTGGGTCTAGCTACACAGCTGACTCTTGTGAACACTAGAGAACTGAATGATCTTGCAACACATTTTTTTTTTTTGACAAGCCAGTGAATCCATGCATTATCAACCTAACTGCATATACAACACAACAGCTTGAATATATAATGCTTTTCTGCAAAAATCCTCTCCAATATGCAGTGAGACCTGGATTTAGCCACCATTCTCTAATATTAAGCTTTGATTTGACAATAATTTAGTTAATTTCAACAAATTTCTTTCTGTCCTAAAAGTGAAAGATGGGAATTAAATAGGCAGGGTGAAGGAGAGATATTTGTTGCAATTTTAGATTAGAATTTGTGTATGAGTGGGTGTGTTATATCATGGTATCTACCATGTTTAAATTAATGTTTATACCAACAGGTGGATACCTATTTTTTCTGCAAAATTAGGGCTGTTGCACAATTGCAAAGAATTCTCAGTCTAGTCAAGCATCTCAATGAAATCTTCAGTTTTATATTCCACAAGATGTGCTTTACCTTCAGATGCAATTGATGTTCTGCTTGAAACAGAGCCCTCTTTATAAGAGAGTAGCGCTGGCAGCAACATGATTTTCTTTTATAAAGTTTTGGAGCAAAACATGTTCTAGAATGTTAAAGTAGCCATTGCAAATGTAAAATGCAATCATGAACATGAACAAATATGGTAAATTATGGTAGAATGTTTTTTATATTCATTTCTGTATTATTTTTTCCAAGCCTATAGTTCTATTAGTGTATAACTAAAGGTAGTCTCACAAACTTTTATTGCTGTCAGGTATGGAGGTATTAGAGATCTTCCTGCTTTCCTTCCCCAAACTTCTAAGCTACAAATTTAAAAGTTAAACAGGGAAAACACTGCTCCATATGGATATTAAAATGGTTTACATGTGCACCTTTGGCATTGAATGCCTATGTTCTACCACTCTATTTGCAGCTTACTCTACAGGTGAAATCCATAGCACTAAACAAATATGTTGTTTGGAACAAAACTGCACCAATGAAAATCATTATGCTTTAAAGATTGCATCTGAATTTTCTCACATTATTGCAGATGCCACTGCAGCCCCCCCCCCCAGACCAGTTCAAATATCTATCAATTGCAAAATTTAACACTGAAATGTAAGCATTTAAATTTCTAAAAGCTAGCGCTAACAAACCATGATGGATAGCTGTGAATGCAGACTTGCCTATCTGCTGATAGTAAATTGTTTCCTACCATACCTGAATGATCTAATCATACAGAATTAACAATCTGAAGTTCTGTAATCTTGTTTTTATGTACCAGCCAGTATATTTCCCTTACCATGATACTGAACTAGTGCTTGGAAGTACAGTAATCCCTCATCACTTCGTGCTTCACCTTTCACGGCTTCACTATTTCACGGGTTTTTATAATTGATTGGAAAAATGATTCCTGGATCTACGCTTCTTGGCAGATTTTTTGCAAAATTCGATCAGTGGAAAATATATATATTATGAATTTTTAGATGAAAAAGCCCAAAGTGTATAAAATATATTACTAATATTAATTTTAACAATAAAGAAATATTATAAACAAAAAAATTAATATGAATTACAGTAAACAGTGCATGTATTTACTCTGAAACGAGAGCCAGCATCACTTGCCTGAGACTCTACCCACCAACTCAAAATTGTAAACAACAGTGTGGGGATGGTTATTAAGGAATTGGGAAAGGTTTATATAGCGCAAAAGCATGGGGGAGGGTTTATAAAGCCTTAATATAGTGTATAAATATATAAATAAATATACTGTTTCTATTTCGCAGATTTTTGGTTATTGCGGGTGGTTCTAGAATGCATCTCAAAGAATAACGAGGGATTACTGTACAGTATGAAGTCACTGTCAGCAATTTTATTTGAGCTTACCAATCTTTGAAAAAACAAAAGATGACCCTTTATCTTTCAAACATAACTTTTTTACTCTGCAAATTATTAGGATGGAGACTGTCAACTTGTTGGCCATTTGTAATAAAGTATTTACATAGACCACATAGAAGATTAGAGAGTTAAGAGTAGTTTCCCTTCAAATGAGACTTCCAATTAAGCCAAACTTTATGAAAACCAGCAGCTGTCAGAAAAATTGTGGTGAAGAGGTTCCATAACTACAAACACTCATATTATTCTTAATCTTTTCTCCCATATTGTTTTGTTCCCTTCTCATTTGAAAATATATGAAGAGGCATATGGTTAATGTGTGGGTTAAAAGGTAAGCAATATAGAACCAAAACAAATCTTTTCCAAGCAGCTACAGACAATGGGTACTTGAGTGTCTTAGAACTAGCTCTGAAAAAAAATGCTGTTTTGGCTTTTTTAACTGTGTTGTTGAGATGAAAGTGAGGAAGAAAAGTTGTGAAACTAGCATTTATTGGTTTCAATTACACTTGAAAGGTTTACTTGCAAATAGCAATTTGTTTATTATAAGAATATTATGCAGAAACATATAAATTCATGATGGTAATTACTTACATATTGGTTAGACTTTTTAGTAGATACCAACAGAAGGTCGTGTCTATTCAACTACAAATTAATAACTGTTCTTTAAGTTAACTCTACAATAGGTATTACATTTCAGCTCACATTTAAATGTGTTTTGTTACATCAAACTCTCTTAATATACCCATTGATGTGTAAATTCTTGCGAATCATCAAAAAAAGTTGCCCCTATTTTTCAAATCAATTGAATTATCCTATTGAAAATAATTTTATGACACACCATTGCATCTACTGATTACGTTCTGCTCTCAATCCTGTCTGTCACTTTAATTTAAATGGTCAAATGCTCCTATGCCTAGCTTTTTAAGTTATGCGTAAGTAAAGGTACTAATGATGAATTATGATCGGAATATCAAGCCTCGTTAGAGTCAATGTATTATTAGGACTAACGCCAAGTGCAATATGAGATGCTTTCATTTGTTAAATACCTTGTTGTCATCACTTTAGTGGCACTTTCTCCTCAGAGTTTCAGTATTCTTCCATATCGACTGGTCTTTATATCAGTTATCGATGTTATGCTTCTTTTTTGTGCTGCCTCCTTTTCAAGCAGGATGGTCCTCCAAAGCGGAAGGGAGAGGCCTATTCGCCATATTCTTTTCCGCTTGCAAAAGCACAACGCAGGACAAAAGAAAACGAGCGATATCGTCAAAATGAATGCGAGACTAGGCGAATAAAGGATTTCACCAAATGATGGAACTAGGCTTATCACAAACATAAAACAAAACAACACAAATCCAGCATTCTCTATGCATTTTTTTATAACGACCTTGCCACAAGCACGTCGTGTATTTATACTGTCAGCCATTCTGGACATCTTGCCTCAAATACCGAGAAGATTTGTCATCGATTGGTCGATTTCAACCAATGAAATTACGTCGATATGTTTTTTGGCACTCAGAATTGTCGCAAATTTAATATGTTTCTTCAGATTAACTGCCATATAGTTTTAATTAGAGAAAAGTATTTTCTAGATAAACATTGATAGGCGATGTTTTTGAACGAGGTATGGTCGTATCGACTTTTGCAGCATAGAGAAACTGTTGTCAGGATCGACAACTCTTGTAATCTTTCGAAAGCTGCGTTACGCGGATGCTCTGCTGCTGGCAATTATTAAATTTTGCAAAGAACAATCTCTCGCTGCACAAAAACACAAAAGAATGACAAGAATATGTGAAAACCATTTAATTATGTCGAGAGTATTTGACTGAGCATCAATTATTTTTAAAAATGTTAAAAATAAATAATGGGCAAGGCCGGTGCAAAGCCGAAATGTCAAACAATTATTAACCGCTATTAACCCCCCTCTTGTCTCACCCACCGACGGTGCCTGATAAACACGGCATTGTCTGAGACAAACCATGAGTACGCGTCAAATAAACCTCGTATCTCTGCCATACGACTTTAGCGATCATTTTTATTCCTTTAACATATCCGTACAACGCCTCTAAAGGGTGCAAAGCTTAAAAAACTCTTTGGAGGGTGTGGAACTGGCGAGACTGGCATGTGGGCTAAACGTTATGCAAGCCATGTTCAGTCAGTGCAACATCGAATTAACATGACCATTGGAGCCGTAAACAGTTCAGGTTAGCCTTTTAATGTCACCGCGCCCATCCAGAACAAAACGTAGAACAGTTCACTAACCCTTCTCCCTCCAATTGTTTTGGGCAACATCCTAGACAACTAATAGTAGAACTTATTTCTGAATGGAAACTGTGCGAGTATATGTTAATCTAAGTTTTCTCACTTTGAACCAGCTATAAATATAGTTTCCGCTGGAAGTTCGTGTTCCTGGTGTACGTTTATTTAAAGGTCGATCGTGATTCCCCAAGAGGCGAGGGGGACAATGAACAAAGGAAGAAAGAGATAAATCTCTTGATAGGGGTCAAAAAGGGCTTGGGGGTAATCAGGTGCTTTATTACAAAGACTTGGCTTCCCCTTTAGTTCATGGTTGCACACGTGCACTGAATGCATGATACTAAAGTCTGACACACAAGGATGTACCACATTTTTTTTTCCACCATAAATGATATTAGCATAATGAGACCCAAAGAAGATCGAACCACTATACAGTTAGTCAAATCGATCACGTCCTGAGGCGACTCGACCACCTACGTGAAACGAATAGATTGCTTTGAAGGAAAAAAATAATCATTTTTTCGACTTCGAGCCTTTGATGGGACAATTTAAGTCGGTATTCTCGAAAGATCTAGCAGCATACATCTGCATACAAATAAGTTCATGCATTTAATTTTATGTATCTTATTTCCACCGTACTTTAATAGGTAAGAACTCAGATCCTAAAATTCATCTTACTACCTATCGTATCATCAGCCAACTTCCAAAAAGCCTTGATGTTCGATAACCATAACGCTTGGTCTGGACGTCGCTCTCTCGCTCGTGTGTGTGTGTGTGCGCGCGTGCGTGAGTGGGGAACAAAAAGCTCCGTGCACGTGTCATGGACCAGTCCGTGCCTCAGTGTTTTTCAGAATATTTTAAGCCTTTTGCGACTTACGGACTGCAAGCGTATGTTGAATGTATGGGAGAATGGATGAGAAAATTAGATGGGAAAGGGTTAACTGTGACATGGAGTTACATTGATTGGTTTTCTTGACAGGGACATGTATTCATGTCGTGATGGCTTTGTGCTCTTATAATAGTAGGACTAAGAGTTTGAGGACACGGACCCGGAGAAAACCCATGAGGGCCACAACCAACGGGTGTTCAGAGAGAAGTACCTATGCCTGGAGACGATCCCTCAACCCAAGACTTAGATTGTGATTAAATGCCCTCACATCTTCAGTTTCGCAAAGACGGGGGTCTTTGCACATTTTCCATATAACACTAGCCAAGCTTGGTTACAGTCGAGGAACTTGGAACGGATGATAAAAGAGACTATCTGTAGAGAAACAGAAAGCATGATAACAGAAGTATCACAAGAGCAAAAGACGGACAGGTGCTGTCTGTTAACTTCAGCGTCCTTTCAACGGTTTCCTTACTTCCATACAGACCTGCTTCTCGCAAAGCCCGAAATGTGATAACAGGATAATATTTGAAAAGTCATATTCCATTCCAGATAACTCACTAGAGCAGTCCAAAGCCTTAGCCAAATATCTGATTGCTAAAACACCACAGAGATCCGTCACCATGTGTGGACTGCTGCGTTGTTTAGTTCTCAACCTTTGTAGGAGCGAGGCGAGTGTTTCACTCATTTATCAGTTATGTGCCTAAGCACTTGTCAACAAACATCGTCATAGTGATCGTCGTCGTAATCATCTAAATATCCATCCCGTTGTTATTGCGGGTTTTTTTTTTCTTTTTTTCTTTTTAGAATCGCAGGAGAGAATTTTATTATCACAGAGCGAACATTAGCGGCTGTTTAGAGGAAGGCTGTCAGACCTCATTAATTCCACAGCCAGTTCTATAATGCAGATGTTGAAGAAGGACCCGCAGCGATAATATCATTGGAAAGTGAAAAGTGCTTAATGGAGATCATCGCTAACGTGACTGGTTTAATTCACACTGCTTGTATGTTGGTTTGTCTGTTTATTCATCTGTTTTTCGCTGAGTGCCTGTGTACTTATGTACCGAAGGCGCCCGTGACATTTGTAAACTCCTGTTTGCTGTCTGCCTGTGTGTGTGTGTCCGTCCGCACGTGTGTGTGTGTTTGTCTGTGTGTGTGTATGTGTGTGTCCGCACGTGTGTGTGTGTTTGTCTCTCTGTGTGTGTGTGCCACGCATCAATCGATGGAAGCCATTAAGACTCCATTAACGACACTGCTGTTTCTATTAAACAAAAGTACAAAAGAAAAAAAATGGAAAGAAATACGAAAGAAAGAAAAGTTCGCAGGAAAGAAAAATGGTGGTGTTTCAGGAGAGCAGGATGTCGTTAGAGTGGGCGAGGAGAGAGAGAGTGCATTATCCTTTCAATCTCTGGTTCGTGATACACAAAGACTATTTCATGCCAGGAAAGTAGTAGTTGGGAAAGTGTCAGGTCTGCGATGATTCACTCCCTGCATGACAGTCGGAAGAGTGTGTGTTGACAAAGTCTGAAACAACACGCACGTGCAATTCTGCTCGCTCTCAAAATACACGGTGAGAGAGAAAGAGAGAAACAAAGTTTGACAAAGTTACTGATAAAGGAGTTTTGGAGGCAGAGAGAGAGAGCAGACAAATGACAGCTCATTGTTTACGAGCGTGGTAAAATAACTAAAAGTTTTGTTTAGATTTAACTCCTCACTCTAGAAAAAGGAAAATAATAAAAATAAAATGAACTATTTTACAACAACAAAGCACAATACATCTTAATTATCGACTTATTGACCTCTTCAAACAAAAAGAAAGTAGATGACACTGAAAAAAATGATACGGTGGAAAACTAACAAGCAGATATATGATAACCTGAGAACAACTTAAAAAAATTAATGGGCTGAGTTCGGTATATTATTATTTAAAGCTTGTCTGAATGATCCTTTTCCATTATTGGAGACAATATTTACAAACACCGCCACAGAACGGAGTTACCATACAGAGTTTTGGAAAATATCAGCTGTTGGTCAGCCCAGTGATATGGGAAAAGCAGGCTTGTACACCTTTTAAATGAAGCAAAGTGTGTCCTCCTGTGTAATATAAGTATACAGACATTACTGTCTGAAATCGGCCCTATATATGCTCCACTGAGGGTGAATAGAAACAAGAAGGAGAAGAACTGTCTGAAATGCTGTGTATAATTCGTGGCTATATTTTGTGCCGACAGATTTTATCACAAGAATATAGGTTACTGCCTTTTGCCCTTCTCTTCTTTCCACCAGGGGCACAAGGGAGAAAACCGTCATTTTTATCATCTAGTACTTTGCTTAAAGGAGAAGGTAAGTGAAAATAGCAAGCTGGGTTTAAATGATAGATACTGACCTCAATCGCCTCAGCTCGAAATTGAGGTTTATTTGTGTCTAAAACACAGCTGCACATCAGCTTTTGAATGCCGCCATGTTTCAGTTTATTTTGCTAAGCAAAACTGACCCTCATTTAGTTCAAATTCAATTTTTTAAGCCATTGTATTATAGCTGTGACAGGTAACACAATATGCTGTTAGTGACATGTAAATGATAAGTAAAATCTGCAAAAGTGTTCCCAAAAATATATCTCTGTTTTTCCTTTTTTCAATTTGTGCGGGGAAAAGTATCTATTTTCTCACGGTTATTTACAATAACAACCATATGAGCAACTATGCCCAAATAAACATGAAAATCTGTCCGACTGGTAAATGTTCACACTTGTGAAAGTACTTAAATAAACTGACATATAAATTGTAATGGTCACCTGCAGCTTGCAAAAATTGACAACGATGCTTACCGCGAGGTATTGTGAAGTTGTTCTTCATCGTTTGCTGCCTGAGCATACTGTGTTTGGGGTTTTCAACCTTCACAGCCCTCAGGTTTAATTGTGTTAGGTCTACTACCTTCAAGGCTAGAGAACAGCATTTCACAGTCGTCTTTGCTACTAGAGCAAGATAAATGAAGATCGTCTGGTGAACCCGATGAACTCCACCTTCAGACTATTACAAGCTCACCGAGACACAACGTGGACGCCACTGGTCGTCATGTCGCATGTTATTCTATAAAGCTTCTATACATATTTTTACTGAAACTGAAATATTTATTTGATGGGTCGACGATCCTTTCAAAGCAGTGTCATTATTCGCGAGCTGGAGAGAGATTTTGCAGGACTTGCTTACTATAAATGCAAATCGCCAACTTTGAAATTACATAATAAATAAACCTCTGTATTTCAGGTGCTGACATTTACAGAATACATTTATATTATCGCAACCTACCAGAATCTGTCTAGAACTCGGACCAGTCGGGTAGGTCTTTAAACCACACTTGCTATTTGACTTGCATTCTCTCTCAGCTATGCCCACCTGAAACGTGTAATCGGACTTGCTATGTTGCAGATGAACCAGCAGACATAAATACAGTCCGACCCAAGTGCAATGTTCTTTGATGTTACGTGGCTGCAGGTTTTGTTGGCATGCCATTGTGATTCTGTGCTTCTGGGCCGTAATTTTGCGGTTTTGCGATCCCATTTCCGGCCTACTTTGTCTACTGAATCAGCAGTAATATGTGTCTTTGTGGCTTCGCAAGTCATTTGCCAGGAGCTCCCGCTGACAAGACACGAAAGGAATGGCATTAAAAGGAGGGATTAAAAAAATAATAAAACAGTTGCTTGGCAGAAAGCAGAGGAAAATGGATCTTTGCCTCAAAAATGTGAGGACCATATTGAATTGAATTAATGAGGTGAATTTGGCCTTTTCATAATTAGGAGCGAGAAAGATGTGCGCAATACAATGTGTCGTCTGCTATTGCTACTCCCTTTCCTCTCTGATATTGTTTGTAGATGTACTGTCATATTACTTTTTCTAGTCAGTTGTAACATGCTTGTCTTTTTCTGTAATTGTTTTCCATTGATGCATAGCATAGCTTGCCTTTCTCTTTAACATTATTTCCCGTGACTAATAAAGTATAGATAAATTGTGTTCCATTTGTGGCGACGAAATTTGAAGGCATTTCGCGCCAGACTATTTTGATGTTATTTGTTTGCCAAATCAAATCATAGTGAGAAAATGGCGCATTTTGTGTACAGAAATAATTCAATTTTCTCAATCAAAATCATAATCGGGTGGCGGTCACATTCAAGCATAGTTCTCCGGAAAGGTCCTTGGAAGATAATCTGTCCAATGTTGGTCGAGGTGGAGGATGAATACTTGGAGAAGCCATCACACCAATTTGCCAGTTCTTCTGCCTTACGGGTTCTCCCCGCCTCTCTTCTTGATGGACCTGCAGGCCAGGAATTAGACCACTGAAGTAGGCCGTGCCTCCCAATCCTCCTCGTCTTCGCCATTCTATCCCCGGTCACACGCAGGGCTCATTATTTGTGCGAACTCGACGCCTTCATCTGCACAAAATCAATCAGAAGAAAAACCTTAAGTACACCCTGGTGGTACATTCCAAACGAAAACAAAGTTTATTAAGGGTGCATACTAAACCCAAGAATGAATCACCGTTAGCAAAGAGTATTTATTGGATTTTTCTAAATACAGAATTAAGAAAAAATGTTTTTATTTAGAGGATGGAGGCTGAAATAAGGTCAATCTTAGTACACATGCATTTGGATTATTTTATGAATTAATGCATATTAAAATGAAAAACATTAGTTCTTCGGATAATAGTTTCGGTGTTTTGAAAAAAATGACTGGGCCGGGTAGAGGGAATATGGTCTAGGGATGATTGCATCATGGGCTGGTCTTAAAGGTTTAGTTCTCCTTTTATAACCGTGCAAGACAAGGGAGAGATGGGGGATGATTGCATGACAACAGGGGATAAGATAGTTTCTAGCAAATTCGGGGGTTAGGGGAATTAGAGGGCCGGGTGGCAGTTACAGAGACAGCATACAGGTGGGAGTTAAAATTTTTGAGAGAGGCAGGTTATGTTGCATCCTTGTCGATAGACACAGAAATAAGAAGACTTTGCAACAATTCCTACTTGTCCTGCAACATTTGCGGCACCTAGCGTGGGGCGTTAGGCAAAACTTAAAAAGTAAGCTTAGTGCGCCGAATTTCTTCGAGCCATTTTGATCATGAAGGACATTTAACTTTCAGCTGAATAGAAGCAAATGCGAAAGACAATGAAGAAGTAAATGTGTGTGTGCGTGTGTGTGTGTAAAATGGAAAGTCCGTAAACATATTCACCAACAATTCTCTCGTGTGTAAAGGAGCTATCTTAATTACTATCAGGGAGGCGCCACACAGTGTATGGAATTACTGATCAATATGCATCATTGCTGCTGAAACATTCATTCATTTATGCATACTTTCCACAGCAGGAAGGTTAACATGATCAGCTTGCTTGATTGGCTAAACAGTCTGAAACACGAGCATTCTTACTGCTTTCGGTTACCTGCCACAAACACTTACAGGAAAACAGCACAAAATCAACTGTTCTGGAAAGAGTTCGCGAGGGAGGCGCTGCTTCGGAGGATGGCGGACCCGGCGGAAGGATTTATCGCGTGAAGCGGATTTGAGTTCGGTTCTTGGCTTTGTCGCAATCGACTAGTAAAGTCATAAATAAGATATCTGAGCTTCTTAAAAGTGTACAAAGGACTCATTTAATAGATTCATTTCAGATACATAGCCATCCTTACTGCTTAAGAGCAATCTTTTTAATTCTGGTCTATTTGATGCATATGAAAAGTAAATTCTTTTTATTCGTTCCATTGTAACTGTCTCTTGGAATAACTAGTTGTGGTAGTGGCAGTGGTGGTGGTTGCAACACGAAGCAGTTCTTTATCAGAACATATTCTACCGCCTAAAAAACACTTTAAAGACAACTCCATGTGTCAGCAACAAGAAACTGTCCACAAAAATATAAAGGATCAGGTCATCACAAATGTGTCTGAACATCTATCTCATCTTGTCCTTGATTATGTGGCGACACAGACCAGAATAGGTAAAAAGCAAAGGACGAGATGGTCAGACAAGGATAAGTACATTGCATTGGCATTACATCATATAAACCCAAAAGCATATATCACAAGGTTAAACAAATTTCTAAACATTTCAACACTACGACGTCCAGTGACAAAGGTTCGTGTCTACACAGGCTTTAATGACAATATTCTTATTACAATAAAGGATAAAGTTGCAGGGATGTCGGCTGAGTCACGCTTTTCTGCACTTATCTTTTGTTTTACAAAATATTTTAATCGCTTGTATGTAATTATCTCCCCTGAATCAATTTTTCATGGAGACCACTAGGGTGGCTGCTTGCAAAACGTTCGTTGCTGTTTACACACCAGACTTCGAGCTATGTGCCATCTTGTAGTATTTACTGTCTTTGACTTCATCCTGAAACAAACTTTGTCACAGTGGAGTCTACAGGGAGATAAATCTTGTAGCGCTTACAGCGAGTGTATCCGCGGTATGTTGCCCTTTGGTCCCAGTCCGCCTCTGAGCGCTGGCGATGGAAGCTGCAGAAACTGCACACAGGTTGGAGATGTTTTTATGCTCAGTGCCGCCTGACTCGTCCTAAATTCCCATCACAGCCACGTGCCTAAAATATAAAATTGCTCAGCTCATAGAACTGACAGCATAATCGCTGAAAATGGCTTTCTGTCGGATGGAACTAGTGACCTCGACTTGAACTCTTAGCTCCATCTAAATCGTGTTAGCTTCATAAAATATATATATATGGGTTTGTGACGCTTAAACGGCTTGGAAATAGTTTTAACCATTGGTGGATAGCGTGGAAGTAGGGTTGTTTTGTTTATTTTTCATGGTGTTGCCCGTAATTATAGTGGGGCGAACGGATAATTTGTCAGTTTAGAGTTTTATAAATGAAGAAGCAGGGATGAACAAGAACATGTTAGTGGACATGTCTCTTTTTTCTTTCGCAATGGTGTTTGTATATTTACGAAGAAAAATGTCCTAATTACAAAAATTACAAAACTGTTACGAATGAAGCGGATTAGTGTCCACAGTGATGTCCGTAAAACTTTTTGTAGATTTTATACAGTAACCAAACCCTATATGCAATGTTTTGGATAATAATGATGATGATGATAATTATGATAATAATAACAATAACAATCAACAAAGTGTGATTTAGGTAGTGCATAATCACTCTCACGAAATGGCATGCTCTTAGCATTTCACACAAATAGGAGACAGGGACAGAATACAAAGGACGGAAGGAGAAAACAACTATGCAGGCAAGTAATAAAAGACAAACATAAAAGACACAAAGAGGATTCAGGGAACAGACATTAAGGATGGAGATTGTCATAAATTTGCACAGAAACACGAGTAGGCGGACGAGTCAATTGACTGTAATCACAACTATTGTCAGCTATGTTGATTGATGTGAGGAGTGATTCACGTGGAGCAGATGTTTCTAGCAATAATAATGAGAACTTACGTAATGCTTTACAATGATTTGCTCAAAGAACTTCAAACAAATAATATATAGACTGAATCACCAACAATAATACACCCATATTCGCACATAACAAACACAATCACTTCTACATCAGACACCCGCCAGAGTGCAGATTCTGTAGAGTGCAGATTTCTATAACCCCACTGGTGAGATGATTTTCCTTTATATTGAAAAACTGAGAAACAACAATCTTTTTCAGAACTTAAGACAGAAAGACATCTTTAGAAAGGGTAAGTATTTTATAAAGGTATTTATACTTATGAAGCAGCCGTTTCGAGAACGGGTACCATTCCCAACTTTCGGTCAAATACTTTCGAAGCCAATAACCTTTCATCTTCCCAATACAGACCGTGGGTGCAACGGACTGTCGTCTGCGCCTCAGGTGGTTTGATCCAATTAAATCAAAGTTTATCTCAGCGACTCAGACCGTTTCTTTGCCATCTGCTTCAGTCGCCGGAATCGAATTCTTTGTGTGTGTGTGTGGCAGTAGGAAGGTCGCAGACGTTTTCTGTAGCCAAGTGTTCTGGATCGTGTAACAGCTGGTTCCTTCTGAGAAATGGATTGTTCTGTTGTGCTGGGACCTAACCGACTGCAGACCCCCAACTTGCATTAGGGCAATGATTTTGCGGTCAGTTGTCTTGGGAATTTCCATTTCTTTCTCATCTATCTTCGCCATCATTCTCTAAAGGAAAAAAAGAAAGACAAATCCCAAGAGATCACAGCACACTTCAGGAAAATGTCTAGTTCATAAAACAAACTCTTCTATCTTTTGCCGTCTGTTGTAAGAAATGAAATATTTCCCTCTCGATCCGAGAAAGCTCTTAGCTCTCGTCTACCGCTTTCATGTGAAGTCTCAAATTAATTTTGGGATGAGGTTATTTTCCCCTCAAAGCACTTTTATTTTCTATTTTTAAACAATACATTTCCCCCTGTTTTATTAGCATAGGAAAGCTTGTAAAGGATATAAAAAGCAGGTGGTTAAGTTACTGGCAATAATAAAAAAGTTGTAGTTCTTTGGTTCCGCTAAATCTTTCTTTGTTTTGATGAGATGTTTGTCTTGGCTGTCTGTCTCCTCGGGCAGTGGATCGTTCGACAAACAATGAGAAGACAAAGACAGTTGCAGTTTTGGACATTTACGGGTTGACATCCCATGTTGGGACCACGGGAACTTTTAAGCTTAAAGAATGTACAAGTCTTTCTTTTCTTCTCCTGCTTCTCCTCGCTCAAAGCATGTTTCATAGGTGTTGTGCTGCTGGTAGCTGCCAAACAAAACAAAGCAAGCAAACAAACAAACCAAAACCACAAGCTTTCTCTGTTTTGTAATTCACCCTGTATGGTTTTCACAACGGGAGTTTAAAAGATGAAACTCGCGATGCGTGAATTCGATCTTTACATAAAATAAATGCTATCGGAATATGTTGCACATTACACAAAGTCCTCGCCAGTCACGCCACTCCCGGGATTAAATAATTCACAAATGCCATCACGAGCAGAGAAAATTTTCGAATAAAAATGGCGCAGATAGAGAGATAAGACCATACCATAAACAAACCATGTTTGTCCATTAAGTCGCCGGTATATGATAAGTTAAAACTGGCAGAAAATCGACAAAATTTCGCCACTAAATTGCCACTGAGAGGTACGACAGCTTTCGCACCACAATGTTGCCATAATCTGCTAGATGGCTTTTTTTTTTTTTTAAAAAGCAAAGACCTGTTGAGGTCAATGGAGGTGTTGAAAGCAGGCAAAATGTGTTAACGCATGTAGTAAGCAGCACTCTACATATATATAGAGAGAGTACTCCATTCACAAGGCTCAAAACTGCGGATGTGGATGGTAATGACTGCACAAGTATAACCCTTTGAGCCTGCACACTACATGGTTCAAATAATTCTGTCTAATTGTTTATAAAAACCAAAGATGCAAAATGATGATACAGTATCCCCAAGTGTATGAATGGACGTCCTGTCATTATCGAAGACCTTTTCGTTTCCCAATTTTCACCGTTGGACATGGACTAGGGTGTGTGGTTTAGAACTGTAGATGATCGCCTACAGAGGTGCTTGGTAAAATCAGTGACAACGGCTCTCCCCACATAAACCCCTTTTTCGTTGTGGAAATTACTCCTTCTGGTTGGTTTGACTGCACGAGGTCACAAGCGAAGACCCTGTCCTCAATAAACAGTTTATTGCAGCCGATCTGTGCATCTCGTCTGCAAACAAATTATTGAAATCAATCATCCTCTGTCTAGCCCCAAAGCAGTTTACTGAACCCTATCTCCACAAGGTTTCGCTCAAAATAGTTTATTGGATCCGATCTGTTTTTGTCTTCTGCTAAAAGTTTATTGAAACCAGTCTGTGTACGTCTGTCACGAACTGTTTCCTGGCGAACCTTTTGTACTGTCGAGTTTTTAAAGAGAGGTCGTAGGTCACGAGTGAAACACGTGACAAGCTGAGGGTAAACAAGAGTAGATTCCATCGACAGCAAATGACAAATGAAGGCAATTTTGCCCAGCAGAATGCAGACACCTCAACATCTGCTATTCATCTGCTCACAGTCTACGAGTGTAATGTGGGGCGGTAGTCATGAAGAGAGGGTAATAAGCCTTTGCCCTGCAGCAACATGGGGAACTCAAGGACCAGCGCCTTGTTTCCAAAATTATACCGCAGTATCCAGATCCCGCAGGTGTAGTTTTATATATCCAATGGAAATGTAGTTATACTTGTAAAGCGGTGACAAAGGTGACGTGGGGTAAGGTAACATGAAGTGGTACCCTAGGGGCTAGGGGTCTTGACACTGCTTTATCACTTCGGAAACAAGATCACTTTTCCTTGCGTTCCCCATTTTGCCCCGGGGAAACTTCTTACTCTCGCTTCATAACTACGGTCCCTGTTGAGTAATAATACGGTTGCGGGGGAAACACCAACTTTTTCTTTGCTCTTTCCTAAAGCTGTATCATTATTTTTCATGTCAAATTGTTTGTAAGAAAGTGAACTTTCAAAACTTCCACATATACTAGCTCTCTATTCTTGAAGCTATTTTCTATCTCTCAATAATTATTTATATTGACAGCATAACATTATTTACACCGGTTGTAATTATATAATCCTTGTCACCTTGCATGACATTTGTGAGTGGCTTTGTTACTTGGGAGGATAAGGGTGCTACAAAGCTACATTGCAAGCGAAATATTGTAGGAACAAACCTTGAAAACATTAAAACGTTCGTGACCACCACCAGTCCCATCGTCTTCAGTCAGCTCCAATGGTCTTGTTCAAACGATTCGCTGTCCGAGTTCTTTTTTTCCCCGACTGGCAAAAAGCCAGGTGAAAAGACCTGAAACCCATTCCAATCCCAAGTCTCTCCCTGGCTCGTATTTTTGCTCGCACCCAGGGGAGCACGTGGATTTAAACGAATGGTATTTTGTGTCTTACAGCCATTGATCGAGGGCTGAAAGTGCAACAGCTGATAGTTTTCTCAAATATTTCTTCTCGAAACGAGGACAGAATGGCAGGTTATAATCGAGGGCTGTGCATGTGGTGAGAAGCTGCAGACATCCGGTGTTCTTGAGAGCCAGAATAACTGATGAAAAGCACTTGACCAGAGGAATTAATAATTGTTTCTCAATCAGCATCCCTGTACAAATTTACACTGTCATGTCTTCGATAGGAAATGACGATCGTTTCAGAGGAAACATCTGCGGTATGAACGCGGACAAGACAGAGGTACATAGTTTATCACATGTTGACATAAACTCGTCCACAACAATGGTGCACAACAATGGCGGAGGAACCAGGGGTCAAAGGGTTGGGGGGCAGCCGCCCCCTAAAAAAAAATGATACAAATACAAATATGTCAACGTCGTTCACTGTCAGCATGCAGTTTACCCCTCCCTAATAGACTGTCTCGTTCATTGGGATTCCGCAGTGGTGGGAAATCCATTGCAGGACCAATCACCGCTTTTTTGTGCTTTTTGCAATCTCTGAGTTTCTGCTTAAAGCAAGAGAGTTTGTTTTCTGCAAAGTTTTCCAGAAGGGACGTCCAACAGTTTGGAAAACAATTTGTTAGGATCCAGTGAGTGGAATACAATGTGTTTTGCTTGTGTGAGGACCTTAACTTCTGTATTGTAGCTGAGGCAGTTTTTTTTTTGTCGGTGATGCAGCTGTTTGGGTTTGTGTGCCTCCAACAATTCTTGTCAGCACCTAGAATGATTTGTTGTGTGCTGCTTGTATCAAAAGAAGTGAAGTGCCGTGAAGGTACTCTTTGTAAAAGAAACATTCTCGATTTAGTGACTACTGTATTCACTAAGCACTGGAACATACTGTCGACTAGTCGGGGATCGATCCTTGTACTACAGAGACGTGTGTCGCCACGGTCTACGAATCTCGCGTTTCTTAATTCATCTAATTAGTGTGAAATCTTTATATATTTTTAGAAGGTAATCTAGAGAGGAGAAAATAAAAATCATAACTGAAATAAATCAATGTATATTTATCTATTATCATTAGACGATTGAAGGAAAATTGTGGTTAAAAAAAAAATTGCTGAAAATGAATTTGCTCCCTCGAGCTTCGTAAATATTTTAATCTCGTTGATATTACAGACTGACGAACATTATACTTAAACTGAAATGAGATACATCCCATGAGACAATCGTTAAGATAAATTCTGCAGAATTGTGCAATTAGGCGAAACGGACGTAACTCCCGGACATGTTTCACGCCTGACAGCATCACGTGGGTTCGCTGAGTTCCCTCCTCCATTAAACTGTATTTTTCACCTGACTCCGTTATGTCTGATCCTTCAGGTTCCTCAGGTGAAGTCATAACCGTGTTCACCCGTGTTTACCGTCGTCTTCCGGTTAGCAACATACTTCAGTCGTCTCTGCGGCAGCCTCGCTTTCATGAGTGACGTCATGCGAGACCTTCACCTACGGTGTGCTAAAAAAAGCCCGCTGGGAAATCCCATGAAAATCCCTGTAGATGTACTGTACATGTATTTTCTGGGAGTCAGCCTGGCAAGCGGTTATCTGCCCTAGCTAAAAAATGTGTGAGGTCGTTCTTTCACTTCTATTGACCATTCAGTGGTCCCACTGTTTCGCGGAAGAATATAAGTAAACATAATATAATAATTGACCAATCTCGCTTCAGTGACGTTGATTGTAAATTTAGTTTTCTTTATAAAAAGTTTGATTAAAGTGGATAATCTGCATCGAGTATACAATTTACAATTATAACAATCATAATATACAACTTTTCTGCACGATGGGTATAAAATTTCCAACCATCACCTCCCACACACACGCCCGCGCGCTGCCTTTCCAACTGTCTGTTGAGGAATGCTCTAACAATACTCTAACAATAAAAAGTTACATCAGAGCGGTGAACTTTAGCGAGCTATTGTTCGCCTACACGGACTTCACGTTCCCTGGCTGTCAGTTCGCACACACACACACACAGATAAGGACACTCACACAGCTTATCAGCCTAATAAAGGTAAAGGTAATCCTCTAACCTTTTCGGGTCGTTGGGAGGTGAGGTGTCAGAGACCTCACATCTCGGGGTCAGCTTTATATAAGGAGGGTGCCCATCTCTACCTCACATTCTCCAAGCCTCTAAGGAGTCTAAGCAGTCTAAGGAGTCAGGAATTCATTCCCGCCAGCTGGTGGATGCTTGCTGCGCTAATCGGGCATTGAACCAGCGCGCTGTCAGTTCTGACGCATGTGCAATAACCAAGCGGCTATCTGTTATCACACTAACACACAACCACACACACACATAGATAATCACACTAACACACACGCCCATGTGGTCTGCTCCACCGATGCCCTACAACCCTCCTGACATCCTCTGGAAATTGGACTTACTTACTTACTGCCCGTTATGCCGGTCGGCACGTAGGTCAGCTCTGGAAGTTGGAGTCAGTGGTTTAAAACCTGCAACAAACTTTGAGCAGAGCTTTGTTCAATCTGCTGGCAAAGGACACTCCTAACCTTTTGCGATACTTGATAAAAAGATAAAGACATCGATTGTAACGAGAGAATCTGATCCCCTAATGGGTATAGAACACTGGGATCTTACATTAAGTGAAAGCGGAATGTTTATTTGCTGCTTTTATATGAAAATTGTTATTTATTGGAATGTTTGTTTGTGACATAGTTTGGACTGAAACCAAGAATGTTCCTACTTTGGATCTGCTAAGGGTGACATTCAGCGGTTTGTTTTTTTTTATATTCTACATATCTTTATTCTACTTGTGTTACCCTGTCTTCATCCTCTCCCTCCCGGTATATTCGACTCCATGAGCTCAGCTTCTAAAACATTTCAGGTGCTGAACACTGTTAGAAGGGTTTGTTAATCGTTGCCCAGGAAACCATTGATATAATTATATTGTAACACATCTGGTCAGCTAAACAGACAATCGTTTTGTTGCTGTTAGGGAAAAAATGGGCATTTGTCATCGGTGAGTATAGATATCGAGGTTTGTTTTTGTGTGACAATACAGATGTACACACTCTGTTGGCTAGTGTGTGTGACCCTGGGGGTTACAGAGGATAAGTGGGGGAACTGATGTCGAGATGTTGACAATTTTTGTAACCTTCAATCCAAGACTGCGGTATGTCCGAAGAGAAGTGTCCAAGAGTCAGGTAATGTTAAAATAATCTCTAAATCCCTGGTAAATGAACAGAACAGTGTTCCCTAACTGCATTTTGACTTTTACATCCAACATTTTTTTGTGTGTGAGGGGTACTCTTGGGCTGGTCTAAAATTTAAATCCTAACAGCAATCAAAGCCGCTTCAAGCACCTGCTAATGGAGGCGTTGCCATAACAACGAACCCGTGCTTCTGACGTCCTGGAAATCGCGATCGTTCCAAACCACAGTTAAAATATATGGGGTTCAAAGGCTTGAAACTCGTGAGTGGAGCTGCATTTATTGGTTCCAGATTTGTGGGCATTAGTAGCTCGCCACAAACTAAACTCAGGCATTGGAATATAATTTTCGCACCGGAGTTAGCCTCAAATCAATGTCCCAATGGCTTGGCGACCAGACCGAGCGGCGCCTGCGATGCCAGCCAATCTCCCAGGTGTGTAATCATTGTCTCTCCAACTTGCATCAGACTCCGGAAGCGGTGATCCCAGGTGCACATATCTGGCAGCACAGAGCCAACCTCCGATATCCTCCTTGTTACAGGTGCTGCTGAGAACCTCTCGTTGCCAGTGAACGGATTATAGGGATGTTTGTAGATGCGAAAACCGTTAAGCTGGAAAGTCGGTGGATAGGAAGACTATGGAAGGTGTTCTGTTATGTTGTTCACACCAGTGAAGTATGCGGCAGGTGCACGTGCTGCGCAGCGCGAGAAGTGATGAGATGCACAGCTCTCAACACCTGACCTCATTACTGTGCTCGGTCTACTGTACCACTCACCATCCTACCTACTCTGCTCCACCCACACACCTCAATCTCAGGGCTTCTTCACGCGGTTTCAAAAAAAGTAGTCACTAATCATATGGGCAAGGATTTTTGTTTGTATCTAGGGTGTGTCGGAAGATCTCTCTCTATATATATCCCATTCACAGGTCCTCACAGCGGCAGTGAAAATGTCATAACCTGGTCAAATTTAACTTTCTTGTACAAAATCTGACACCTTGTCTAATTATTCAGTCTGCAATATCACACAGTGTCAGGCCGGCTTTAGACATGAACCCGAAATGTCGGAGCGAATAAAAATCGTGTAGGGGTTTGGGGTTGAGGAGGGCTGTCTGGCAGCGATAGCTCGTCTTTATCCTGTAGAATGCGAACTGTAAAATTGTTTTTGTTTTAAGCTCACCTTCACATAAATATTGATGTTAACTTTATTGTGACAGGCCGTCTCGGCAAGACATACAGAGTCTCACAGAACCACAAACATTTCGTCTTTGATTGTTCTGTCTAAACACGACCAGTGGAGTCTGACCGTGACCAGACGAAAGGTCCGTTAATAAAACCTGAGTACTACTGCCAGAACTATGCTACATCCAAAGAGTTAGCTGATGTGCCAATATTTATGTTTAGTATTACATGAGTCAACTGATTTGTGAAGCTGCAGTATTGTGTGTACAGTATGAATAAACACACCAAGACTGTTCACTCAAGTATACTCAATGTGTTGTTTCCGTCCATACACATTTCAGTTCCCTAATATCCTCTCAACACACAACTCAGTCTCAGTACAAATATCAAACTATTTCCTGCGAGTGAGCAAGCTGACCTTTAACTTCCGGCTCTCGAGGATGTGACGAGGAATGGCGATAACGGCGCGCGGCACTCGGTCAGTCTCTGAGGTCTTCTGGCAAATGTTCATTGGATGTCGGTTACGATGTGGACTACAATTCAAAAGTCAGTTTGTCTTTTTGCTTTGAATTTAGCAGTGCCAGTACTTCGATACTAGACTCTCAAAAAGATAAACATTAAGGTACGTACATGTTCTTTTACAATTTACACAATTTAACTTGTCTTATTTCTGCTCCACAGAATCGTGTTTTCTGTTTTTCATCTTGCATTGAAATATTAAAAAAAGTTTATTTAACTACACGAATCCGGTTGAAAGATCTGCATTAGCTGTACTGTAGAAGCAAAACCAGAGAAAGCCCAAAGGAAACGAACCGAGGAGGTATGTGGACTTCCCGCCGAGTGTTAGAAGCGGCACCAGCCGACTCCGTGACGACGAAGTTAATCAAGCATCCCACGGAGGTTGGTTGGGGGGATGAGGGAAGGGCGATTGATGGAGGAAAAAACATTACAGGGATTGTCTCAGTCCTGGTTGATGTTGCTGACTGGGGGATGACGCACGGTCTGTGATGGTTTCTGCTGTAATGGAAACAGAAATTTGTTAGTGTAGGGAAGCTAATCATTGTCTGCCACGTCACGTGGATGTGAGGTGTGAGAAGAATGAGGAGAGAAAGGGTGAAAGGCTGAACGTGTTTGTCTTCTTTGGTGGAAGATTGTTTTTTAGGTGATCCAGTATTCTTTTTCTTTCTCTCATACAGTGTAATTCCATGGCAGTTCCTACAAAACTCGTCTAATTTTTTTTTTTGTTAATCTTACTCTGCATAATTTGTAAAGAATAAATGAACGGTCCTCTTATGCGCGCGCACACAAGCAGGATGCAGCATCCGGTGGGAGGATGGCAATGCACTGAAGATGCTCTGGTGCAAGTGCAGGAAGATGATCTGTGCTATATAGGTACTCCCTGCAGGGAGTGCCTAAGGATAGAAAAAAAACTAGAGCACGTGAACTAAAAATAGAAGGGGAGCAAAGTCAGAAGACAGAAGAATGTAGTAGTCACGAGTGGTTGTCCATGCAGTCTTCAGCCTAATGTCATTAACTAACGGTCCACACCCTCCCAGGAGACTCGAGACAAGGTCTACGTTTGTTGAATCGGTCTGACTTAATAACGAAGGCTAGAAGAAATAAGCCGCTTCCGGGGGGAGAGAAAGTGGTGCAGACCGAGGCAGGTCACGAGGTCTGAAGGAGGAAAGGTCAAGTGGCACCGTGTGCTTGTGTGTGCGTTTGCTCTTTACGTGCTGCGTGCGTGACATGGGGTCACGTGACGACAGAAGGGTGGCTGTGTTGATTGAAAGGGAAAGTGCTTCTACCTCGAGGCGCTTTCGCACGACAGAATCAGCCTGCAAAGGGATCGAGTATTTACTTTGAAAACAAAGCCGGCTAGCCAGAAAGTATTTCAGGTGCCAGCAGCGGATTCTCTCGTTGTCACACAGCTCAAGAGAAGTAAAAACAACACAATCAAGTGTGACAACACACACACACACATACCATCAATGCAATTAGCTGTTAGTTTATCATCCGTAGAGAATCATAGAGAATGCAAAAATCGGAGTGTCAGTGTAAACTGATGAACCATGTCCAGTCCCATATGAAGGACCAGTTCAGTAAGACATACATACAATCTTGTACTTTATTCTGGATTCGTCTGGAAACCTAGGCAGAGCATAAAAAGGAAAGGGTACTTGCGAACTTGACTTTCTCGGAATTTTATCTCTTTGTCAGGAACAAGGAAGGAATGTTATGCCTTCATATTTTAGTGTTTACATCTCACAGGCCGTGGTTTCTGTTTCGACAAAGTGAGAGAGAGAGAGAGAAAAAAAATTCAACATGTGTATGTATCTATTATCCCTACATATTACTAGTACCAGCACTATCTGGAATTGCCCTTGTGAATTAATAAAGTTGTATTGTACCTCTAAATCGACCCAAGATACTGTTTTGAGTATCTTTGACTCGACCACAGTCCATTCTAGAAGGTTGGTTGATTTCCTTTAAGGAATAATATAAATGTGTGTAACCTACCTACTCCTTTATTTATTTATAGTATTTCTATAGTACTGCGTATGTAAACAAGAGGGCTAACTGTTTTTCATTTATCTACACTAACAGTTATTTTTCCATCTCTTCCATTTTTCGAGACTTTTGCTTTGTCACTGCTTTTATCTGACGCTCGTATCTCATTCTTATATTTGGATATACTTTAAAAAATTAATTGCTGTTCTTACTATTTTTCTGTTTGCTTCACTTTTAGCACTTTAAGTTTCTTGAGTGCCACGACGACCGTATATTATACGCATGTACATATGTTTAAAAACCTGATGATGTGTGAAGACAGCTCCAGAACAGTTTAAAATCGACACAAAGGGACTCTGTCCTTTGGTTCACCTCTGTCAGGGGGGGAGAGCAGTGTGTCTCAGGCTTTAGCACAATTGTCCAGCATTTTTGTTTTTGCTCCTAATATTTGTCGAGGACGGAAATATTCGAACACGGAACAGTTTGAATGCAGAAGTACCCTTGTTATAGAAACTGAGGGGTCGAACACCGTATCAGACGGTGGAAATGAAAACCTCTCTCGGTCTCAGATTCGTCATGGACACATTCAGGGAGAGCATGCATGAGCAGACTTAAATATGAGCCAAAGGTAAGTTTGCTGACTTAACATTAAGTACAGAAAATCTTTGTGCACGAAGAAATTTAAGCCCACAAAGAACAAAATTTAAGCAATGTTCAGACTTCTTTGTTTGAAAAGTGACAAATGATGGGAGCAAGCCAACTGTTTCAAATATATTTATTTAGAAGAGGTTTCATGGGAAAGTGTACATTTAAATACCGGTAGAAATAATTTGACTTAAGAAAACGTACTTGTACGACTTGTACATACAAAGATTTCGATTCTAGTAAGTTGTATCTAACTGGCCCAGGTACATGTAAAGACGATCATACGGACTTAAGCAGGACACCATGCATGCGACCTCCAGCTGTACAGTTATGATTGTCACCAGCTCGATATCATCCTTGACTTGCGAGGGAATTTTATAGACTACTGCCACAAACATATACACGTGAATATTTTAATTTAATGTGTCACCGATGGCCAAACCCAGGATGGCGAGCAGCTGTAAAGAGAAATTTAAGTCCGATGCTGCTCACCTTTTATATGTCGTTAATCATCGGGTGTTACACTCAACTGATGTCACATGCTTTATGGAAGTGCAACAAGAATCAGACGAGGATGTAAGAAACAAAAATCTACAACTGAAACTGTTGTGTGTTTGTGTTGTTTGGCTTGGGAAGGGAGCGTGCGAATGTCGAGTAACAGTGGGTGGTTGGTCTGTGAACAGTCCGGCGGGTCAAAGGTTAGGGTTGGAGTAAAGGAGGGTAAGAGCGGTCAGGCACCAAAGAACGACACGTATCGCGCGCGCGTGCGTGTGTGTGTGTTGGCGCGTGTGCGACATGACCCTTCCGTCCTTCTCACGTGTAAGGGCGAAGGGATGAAGGAGGGAGGGGAGAGGGAGGACGAGGGGAGGGTGGCGAGGCAGAGGGCTTTCCTCATCGGTGCGCGTGGGAAGTTGCCGCCACTCATTGATCGTGAGGGCCAGCGACTGGCAGACAGCAGCAGAGTTCTTTCTCTCTCTCTCACTCACACACTCACACTGGCCTTCATCACCAGAGTAGCACAAGCACGTGTGCAAGCCGCATGTGTGAGCCGCCGCTGTACGGTAAGTGTGTTCCTCCATGTCTCACACTCTCTCTCTCTCTCTCCATCGTCTCACTTCACCATCTCCTGTCCCCGCTTTCTAACGAACTCTTCGTGGAAGAAAGATAAAATCAGCTCAAACCATGATTTAAAGATAAATACTCAGAAATATTCTCAGATTTCAACTTCCTCAACGAGGAAATGTTTTAAGATTTGAAGTGGATTGATCATGGCGAGCGGATGTCTAGGACTGGTTGTAGTATTTTATTTGTTAGTATTCTGCTGGGAGGTGTTTGGCAGCTTGTTCACCCCCTTCTCTCTCTCTGTCTTGCAACTATTCTGGTGCGAGGGGCGGCGGAGTCAGTGACCTACAAATACCTCGCACCCAAGTGCTCACGTCAGATGTTCTCGCTTGCGCATGCGCAGTACGACGGCGGAGAGATGGAGATGGAGAGTGTTTTGTGTGTATTGTGAATGTGTGTGGAGCACCTAGTGGTGCTGAGGGTTACACCAAGCTGTGTTTCTCAAGATGTGAAGACGGGAGTGCACCAGACCTCGAGGCGATCGTGGAGGTGCGCGAGCTGCTGTACACTCCATCTCTCACGCGCATAAAACCCTCCGTATTGTGTTGTATCACACGGTATACTATTTCTGTGACTGTCGCCGGGTATTTTTTATGCTTCTTCTCTGTGAACAGTAATGTATCCTCCTCCCCTCCCACTAAATATGAACATTATACAAGGCTGAGGTGCTACTGCGCATGCTGGAGTATATTTTATATCATGATGGCAAGACTTCCAGTGTGTGGAGGAGCACAGTGTATGACATGGTAGACTGCTATTTCGTGTGCGAGAAATTCACAGATATTCTTTAGCATACGAGGCAACAGTTCACAGAGCACTTTCTGCAAAAAAAAAAAAAAGGGAGTTTTCGTGATTGGAATTTTCAACAAGCTTTACAAGGAGACAAGGCGAAAAAAAAATAATTCCACTGTCACAACGCGCATTAGTGCAAGTAATGCAGTTGGAAATTATTGTTTTGTTTGAATTTACTCGTACTGAGTGAGCCTGAGCATTCTATTCCTTTTTGTTTTTGTTTGATTTTGTTGTTGTTTTTTTGGTGGGTGGGATTGCATTGTAATCCTTGCGATTTTCGGATTATTTACTTGTCCCCGTTTTGTAATCGGTCGGGCCTGGTTATAAACAAGAGATGAACTGTTTTATGAATGTAGCTGTTGACAAAATTCATCAGCTGATTTCATCACACAGGACATGTCAGGTGTTGAGTAACAGTACAGATTGCTGTTCGTGCTCTCCATTCTCTGTGTATGTGTTGGGGGGAGGGAGGGGCGAATCAGGTGCTGGTAACAAGCAGTCAAAAGATAATAATGATGATGAATTGTCGTCATGATAGCTACACCATCTTATTGTTGACATTGCCTTTTATTTTCATCTAATTATTTTTTTTCTCTCTGCACTTTTCTGCAGATGGCCAGGGCCATGGCGACAGCGTTATGGCGGAAGGGGCCGCGGGCGGGGCGGCCGCTTCACTGGGTCGCCGTGTTCCTGTCCTTGACCCTTGCCCTAGTCCTGCTGACCCTCCTGTCCGCGCAGGGTCGGGCGTGCTCGCCGAACCGACTGCTGGACGCAGACTTGCGGCAGGTTGAACACTACTTCACCCCGAAGCCGCAAGACACCGCGACGCTTCACCTTTCTGCCGCGACCCACTTCGCGACGCTCCCTCGCCCCAGCTGTGTGACCCCGCGCCTGACCTTCTCATTCTCGTGCCCACCCCGCCACATGACGGACACGTGCGTGACGTCATTCGTCAGACCTGGGGATCCGCCGTTGGTGGTGCCTGGCCGCACGCGGAGGCGACGGCGACGCGGCAGCGGAAAGTGGCGCTGGTGTTCCTGGTCGGGATGGAAACCGAGATGACGCAGGGGGAGGTAAGCGCGACTAGCGTGCGGCAGGAGGCGGAGCGGCACGGCGACGTGCTGGTGGTGGACGTCAGCGACACCTACCGGAACCTGGTGCACAAGATTCTGCATGGTCTGCGGTGGGCCGCGCGGCATTGCGCCGCCGCTCGCTTCGTGCTCAAGGCGGATGCGGACTCCTTCGTCGACGTCGACCGTTTGCTGTCGTTGCTGTTTGACACCCCGACACCGTGGCCGGGTAGTGGGGTCGTCCTGGGGGATATCCTGTGTGCCGAGCCCGTTTCAAGGACCCTTCCTCTCGGGTGCACGTGGAGGTCGGTCTGTACCCGTTCCCCTCCTACCCGGTGTATGCCCGGGGTGGAACCTACGTGTTGAGCGGCGATCTGCTCGGTCCCTTGGTGAACTCCTCCTCTTACTTACCAGTCCTGCCGCCAGAGGACGCCTACATCACGGGTGTGCTGGGCCGGGTGCTGAAGGTGCGCCACGTGCATCTACCCGGAATCATGCAAGCGGTTATCTGCCCGCTGTCACCCTGCGTCTTTCTGCTGAACGGACAGCTGACCGCGACTGACGTGGACACGGACCTCATGCGAGCCATGTGGGAGACGTGCAGGCAGGACCCGGATACTGCTCTGACCACGCCACCATGTCCACCAGGATGTGTTCTTGGCTGAGTATGTTGACTGTGCGGTGTAGAAGTCGGGTGGGGCTGGTGTCGTAAGACCTGTGAAAGAGATCATTCCCTCTCTGAGCCTCCTCCTGGATGTTGGAGGCAGCTTCACGGATACACTCCCTTCACAACAACCGTCGTCCTGCAGGTCGGAACTCTGCAGGTAACAGAAGTCCACTCAGAATGTCTCCACAACATATTTGTCAGTCTGGAAAGGACCGTGGTGTGACCTTTGTGATGATGGCCTTTTGCCTTTGACTGCTCACCCCTAACCTACTTACATATGTAATCAAACGTGCTTTAGACAAGTATGTATATCCACGACTAAGGACTGTGTTACAAAATGCGAGATATATTTTACGGTAAAGTGGAAGGGGACTATCTTTTCGTCTCGCATGTGTGTGTGTGTGAGTGAAAGAGAGAAAGATGAATTGTGTCTGTGTGGAGGTGTGTGTGTGTTGGTGCTTTGCAATGTCGGCTTAAAATACGAGGTTGGTTTTATCCACATCTAACGACCAAGAAGACTGTGGTGTGATGGATTGTCAGGAGAGAGAGAAAAAAAAATTCCTATGTGATCGCAGAATATTTTGTCTACCTTCCAGTGTTTCCATGAACAAAAAGGATTTCGCCTAATTATTAATTTTTTTCGGTTACAGGCTAAAACCCTGTTTCTTCATGACCCAACAAGCAGCAATGTATTTCTGTCGCTACCAATGCATTTTTAAAATCGTAGGTACTATTTTGTAAGTTAGAATATACACAGATGATGTCAGGGACTGACCAATATATTTTTGGAGTCACGTGTACGTATAGTCACGACGAGCACCCGGCATTGTGGCCTGTGGTTATGTTGGGTAATTCTACCCTGGAGCTTTTAGTGCCACCCCAATCATTGCGTGTTGAGTCTCGTGCTCAGTGTCTGGCTTTGTGCAGCTTGCCACCAGCTGTCTGTGTGTGAAGGATGGAACTGTGGGACTAAATGCTTTGAACCATCATCACGTGGGCGTCAGCATTGATGGCGTCGCTGCTCTGATGCCCTCTGCACCGCCAACGATATCATCTTCCATTCGTTTTCAGATCGGACCAAAAAAAAAAAAAAGAGGCTGAAATTATCCATGAAGCAAAAATCAGTGTTGTGCTTTTATGCTCGGAGAAAAGGCTCAATTTGTTTTTCTTTTTTCTGCTTCATTATCATCATCATATTTTTTAATTTCCGGTTAATTACATTACTATATCGATGACAGGAAACTGCTTTCATCGTATTTGCTGTCATCAGATATTGAACTTAACCAAATTCCAATGCGAACTGTATACTTTTGTATAGACATCTATTCAGCTTCATGTTTGTACTGTCGCTAAACTACAAAATTTACAATATTGTTTGTTAATCCATAATCTGGTTGTTGGGTGTTTCAGCATTCTCTAAATCCAACATTTTCTGTTTTGTATCATTTTGTACTGACTTACTTCAGCATGAACAATCCATTGTTGTGATTAACTCACCTGGCATCATAAGTCTGCCAAACAGATTTTTTTTTTTACACAAATTTCAGCTGTCTTTTTAAACTGCTAAACTTTCACGAAATTGTGCAGGTGGATAGGTTACCTGCGTTATTTCTTGGAATGGATTCACACCTTAGCTTCACCTAATTTTTAAATCACATACAATGAAAACAAATACAATGAGCGAGGTTTTATTTTAAGAATGAAATTTTATTCCAAGAATGAGATTGGATCTGTCAGACGATGTGCGGTGTGATTAAATAGCAGGCGTCGTTGTGGACATGGAAATGGCATCAGGTGATGTTGATGTTGCATCACGTGCTGCAGTTCCATTACACTGGTGGCATGGCAACAGAAAGAGATGGACAAACAGGTGACCTTTTCGTGGCATGTGACTTTTTTGTTGTTGTCAGGATACGGATTAGACGATGCGAGAGAGAGAAAGCCAAGAATCTTGCCTGACCATCCTCTCTTGCACCACCACTACCCTGTGGTTACATTTACACCGGGGCAAGGTCTGCCTGTGTGCAACAGTGAGACAAGTTGCCAACGACAGCCAGTCATCGTTCACCTTTATTCCCGAGCTCATCGTCCATTATATTTATTTTCATGATTGTCACCGCAACATCATCGTCGTCGTCGTCGTCGTCGTCGTCGTCGTCGTCATCATCATCAAAATTTACCGAAGTCGGAAACGTCACGTGACGTTTAACCATCCACTGTAGGCAAGACGCTGGATCTGCAACCACCTGCCATCTACCCGCTTTCTTCCGGGTAGCGTAACACCTGGCCAGAGTAGGTCCCGCGAGAAAGTGGAGGAGCGATGTGACGTCACGGTAGAGTGGAACCATGGGAATCCTGTTTCTGTAGAACTGCTTGTGAAAAATGTCTTCCGTCTTTCATTGTGACAGTGAGTGTTGAGATGTCGGTAACTTTTAAACGAAATTCTTGCCATGACATGTTTATTAAAAGTGCAATGATGAATTTTATTTCATCAGGTGTTTCGATTTCGAATGTGTGTGTGTGTGTTTAGCATGTCTTCTTTGTATGTCTCTCACGGTGTTTTGCCTTTTTCATGTCATTTTTGTTGCTTTATTGAATTTACTTTGATTTTCTAGCTTATAAAACAGTCTAAGTTTTGTTTTCTACAAGGAAAAATAGAAACAGAACGGTTAAACGTATATCTTTGTTATTGTCAACATAAACAAAAGTTGATGGCGGAGTCACCAGTGAATTACTAGTCTGTCAAAGTTCGATTCACTCATTGAAACTACTTCATAAATCTTCAGTTCGCTGCACTGTAGCTTGCTGAAGCCACGAGGCAATTATTTTCCGACTGATGCTTTATCAGTGCAGGGCTTCTGCTAAGGCTAAATTCTTTGGGGTCCCAGTGACCCTTCTTCAGATTTTTAAGGGGTCCCTGTTCTTCCCCCAACTTTGAATGGGACCCCATTGACGAAAATTGAAGGGGTCCTCCGAACTTTTAATGCGTACTGTACGCAATTTTTTTGCGTAAGCAGAAGCCCTGATAATCACTCAAGATGATTCAGTTGAAGCCCACCTCCTTAGTTGTGAAACAACTACAGGCATTTAAAGTAAACAAAAAGCATCAATTTATGACAAATGCGAAGATACGGCTGCAAGCAAGCATTCTTAATACAGATTATAGCATGGTGTTGAGGGTGGCAAGATGTTTGCTGCTCGCGGATTACTGTCAGAGTTCGCTACTTAGTTATTATCAGTGGTTCAATCTGTGTCAACAACACGTGTCCATCAAGATGTGTGGTTAAAAAGCTGTTGGCATCAGATCTTTTCACAAAGCTGCTCTGTTCATGTGATTAAACGAGGTTTGTTTTCACTCCTGTGAACTCATCTCGACAGCTATCCTTTCTACTCCCGGGACTAGATGCACGAGAGTTCCGTACACGCAAGCCGACGTGGAACAGGCCCTCAAAATGTTTTATTAGCAGTTTGTCTACAGATTAGATTGCTTGTCACTAGACAAACTAAACCAAGGCTCGTTATCTCACCCAGACTTCATGGCTGAACTGATTTCCCCAGACCTATCCTTATTTATGGATCATGCACCATCTTTGTGGTCATCCTCAAAGTCCTTTCGGCCACGGAAATTAAACTGGACTGCTGGTAGTCTGATAAGATAAGAAATAAGTCCTTCGCAAAGTGGTAAGCTGCCAGGTCTCAATAAGCCTTTAGCAAACTTTTATAACCAAAGTAAATTGAGATTTGCCACGGCCAAAATTTTCATGTGAATAGTAACTACCAAACGTTTATTTTAACTTATAATTTATTTCTGTTTGACAAAATAGAGCAAAGTCGTTGAACTCCTACCCATCCAAAGATCAAAACACGAAAATAGAGCAGTTAATAAAAGTTGATAATTTTCATCGGTCAGCACTAGATGTGTGTTCTTTTCTTTTCTTGTTGTTCATCAGTAAGTGCATAAGTTTAGGGGTGAAGAAGGAAAAACGAGTCTGCCAACAGTCCATTCATTGGCCCAGCATCTATGATAGATATATGTTTCGACTGCTTTGACACAGCTTTCCGACTTGTCGTGCAGCCAGGACTTAGCACGTGGTCATGCAGCCGGCCCCAGCAGCCTGCACACCGCCCGGTGGCCTGCGAGAAAAGTCTGGAAGCTGAGAGAGGGGCAGCATCCATGTCTTGTGAGACAGCGGCCGCGTGATTCATGGTCGGAGGCCCTGTCGCTGCACCGACGACCCCCGCCACAGGGAGTGACTCATCGGGCTCAGCGGAAGAGGATGGGGTGCGAAATGAGAGGAGGGAAGGTGGGGTCGCCAGGCGGAGGCTCACAGAGACTCGGCGGAAATGATGGCCGACGTGGGGTCTGTCACCTCCTTCCCACGACACACAAACACACACAACCTTGTATCAGTTGAACGCAGTAGCTTCTATTATTTATGTCGCATCAACATGGAATTTTAAATTATTGTCTCGTTCACACCTCTAAATACCCCTTTCTTCGCTCTCACCCCTTCATTACAATACCTCCTAGAAATGGTACGGTATACCAATACTGAAACTATAAATAAAACTGTTGATATTTATAGTTTTTATGTCATTGCTTGGCGGTATTTATAAACACAAGTTTACACAGGTGTGCAACTCGCTTACGGTCCAGGTGACTGCACAGTGCAGTTTGTGATCACAACACTTGTTTTAAAGTACAAAGGCACCGAGTGCAAGTGAGAAGTTCCTGGTCCCTCCAGCCTGGGGCTAGATGGTTGTATGCCAAAGGAGGAATGAAGCTTATGGTTGGGTGAGCAGAGTTCAATCCCAACAGTCGCAGGTGACGCAATGCACTTTTCGTGTCGATCATCAGTCCGCTTATTAACGAAGAATAAACAATCGAGAACAGCTGGTTTGATATACTCGAATGAGATGGTGCACTCTAGACATTCAGTTTTGAATAAACATAGTAAAAATGGACAAAGATTGCGCATCGACTGGGTAACCAGGAAGATTGAGTCACTGGATGTGTGTCATTCGATGACATTTGATAGAGTGCAGGACAGCTTGCTGTGTCCAGCATTCAGAGCAGCTAAAAAGTAGGACTGGCCTGTGAGATCTGACAAGAAGATGCCACCAAAAGGTCTTCTGCAGGCTGTCCGAAGCTTGTTGAAGGTCTTGTAGTTGCTGTTACTTCTCGTCGTCAAAAAATAATTTTAAAAAAAAGCAGATGGCGTAGATGATTGAAAACATTTACAGGAATACTGTCACAAGTTCAGGAAAGTAATAACTCATGGTGAAGTCCGATCAATTTGTTTCTCGGCGTAAATGCCTCGGGATGTATTCAAATTTTGTATATTAAAAAAAAAACCCAAACCGTTAACTATCATTTTTGCTGACACACACACACGTTGATAAGAAAATGCTTCAGCTTCGTGATTTGGCACTAACCGGAAAAAAATCAAACATTTGACCAAGTTTGTTAATGTTTTTCGTATAACCGTCAGGTAGGATAATGAATGAGTTTAAAATCGAAAATACTCCCGACGAACAAGCATGTGAATAGATGTCGGAAGAAAGACCTTCATTATAAGCTTGGTTGGTGCTGTTTGAGTGTTTGATGCGTGGAGGGACACGAACGTAAGACAAATTCCTATAAAAATGTCAGGAATGGATAAAGTAACAGTCATTTCCTTAATTAATCTTTCCTTACAGATCACGTGTAGCTGCTGCTGTCTTCGAGGGAGAGCCGTTGAGGACATCTCTTTGCTGATTCTGTAACGGTCACACGTCTGAGATCGATGTTTTCTCAGCGCTGGAAATAGAAGACATCTAAAAATGGATCGTTGACCTCCTTGCACCGATTTTACTCCACGTGCTGGACTCGGAGAGACTGGGTGGGCATCGTGCGCCTCCTTGTCACAGCCCGGTGATGAAGTCCTTGGACATCTTGGCTCGCAGGCATGCACGCTAAAGACAGTTCTTCAGCCACGTTCCTCCAGAATTGCCAGGCACTCTTCCAACCTCCGATGTCTCTGTGTCCAACCCCTCTCTCTCTTTCACCCCACCCACCCCCCACACACACATCTCTCTGTTATGTTATTATAGATATTTAAAAATACTTCTGACAGTCTTCTTCCAGACACGGTGAAACCTTATTCCTCCTCAACTGGACAAGACCAATAAAGTAAAAAAAAAAAAATTCCAGTTCACTCACTCATGCTAATCGACCTTTTGGCTCAAAGATCAAAGTGTTGTCATGCTTTGACTCAATGAGCAGTTTCAGATTTTGGTTTCCTTGACATTTTCATATTGATGTTTTCTGTCTTGTTGTCGTTGTACTGGCTTTGAGCCTCCAGTGTCAATGGCAAGCGTTTTTCTCTTGACCTGTAGAAATCATTAAAAACATCGTGATCGTCGTCATCGTCGTCATCATTGGTTTTGAATTGGCGTACAATGTACACAGAAATGGTTTGTCTACAAACAAAGTTCAATAGTCTGATCGTGTGACACGTGACGTCCTGTTTTCTAGACGAGGACGACTTTCTGTGTGCAGTGTGTTCGTGGAGCCAAACTAAAACTCTGACCGACACGTGCAGCTGCCCTGCACTTCAGTGGCCGACAGTATTTTTCACTCAATGTGAAGACAAGTGGCTTAATGCAGACTTTATTTGAAAGAATCAAACGCGATGCATGTATGTTAAGGTGGCCACGAGTGCCACAGGATATGATGTTGAGACGATGAGGACGATGATGACATGGAAGAAGCGATTCTGGGAATGAACTAAACAAGTCAAGAGGAGAGAACTGGTGTGAACACTTTGCCTCCTGGGTTCATGATGCATGGGTCATGCGCAGTAGTTGGCGTGTTGGCAAACGACTGTAGCTGTAAGTAATATGTAGAGACACATCAAAGGTAGTCTGGTGGACAGGTAACTACGCAGCTTTGTCCTTGTTTACCTTGTCTTGACAGCGAGACACGCTCTTCTAGTCAGTCTTCTTACTCTAAAGCGCTCGGAGTATTGCTGTTGATAGAGAAAGGCGCTATAAAAATGTTGTTATTTTTGTTATCATCATTATCATTATCATTATTATTAAATACTTCTATAAAATGAATTATAGAAATGTTGCATCCGACTAGTGTATGCTGAAATACACAATCTTTGGGCAAAAGGGTGAAAATTGTCTCTTGGATAAAGTTGGAAGGGTCACAGGTATTGACCTTTGCTGATCTGTCGATGCTATGTGGCTGGTTAATAAATGGTTACATGATCAGAATGACAGAAAGCAACGGTCTCAAAGAGCAAACACGTTCTTCCTTTAGGACCATCTGCGTGCCAGAGAGACAGAAAAACAGAAGAAAGAGCAATTGTCTGACGGTGAGACCGATGGACAGACATGAACAGCAGGTGAGAGTGACTGAAAGGGAAAACCCTAGCTAGTGTCTAGAGTGGGGAAGATAAACAAGCAAAGCTGTGGCCTGATCTTTCAGCAAGTTGCAGGATATGAGATGTCGCGTGCGGCGAGCTCGGGCAGGTGGCCATGTCGCGATTGGTCTCCGCCACCTGAGTCCCTGCCAGCCTCATCTGTGCTCTTGTCATCCTCATCACCAAAGCTCACAGCAAATTAATCCTCACTGTTTTTCTTGTAATCATATACCAGAGTGCATAAACATCCATCTTGTTTGATATCATCATTCGATCAGTATAAAGAGAAAATCTCTCACAACAGGAAAAACATAATTTCTTCTTGGTCAGTCGTTCCTCGTTTAAAGGCCCAAATATTTTTTAAATATTAATTTTAATCAGTTGATATAAAATATGAATATATTGTGCTTGCGTTAGATAAACAGGTTTATAAAATGTCAATTCTGGTCAGGAACGTGTGAAAATGATTAATAAGCATGGCCGCCCTCCTCATTAATACTTTACTATCGTTCAGCAGCACAGTCACTTAAAAATGTTTTGATGATGTCTTACCTGAGAGTGTGAGGACAGGGTGAAAATGAGAAATGTGTGTCGAGCAGATAGCAAGCAGGTGTGGTGTTTGAATGTTTGGTGTTTCATTAACAAACCGCTTGCATCACAGACATCCATAACCACCTTGTCTCCTCCAATACCTGGCTTTCCTTCCACCCACCAGAGTATGTTTGATTTTTGGAGATGCACGCACCAAACTGGCGATGTTGTTCAGTCTGTTCATCTGCACGGTCTGTTTACATGTATGAAATAAACAAAGGCATACGCCAGTGACAAAGATTTACTCATTTCTTCCCCAATTCTGTCTCTGTTTGTGTTCCCTACCTGATTTGCACTATGCTGCACCTGTGGTTTTTGACTGATTGCATTGAGACTCAGGTGAACAGGTAGACAGAGGATGCGGTCACCATGGCTACAGACCAGGGAGCTAGGACACCGCCTGCAGGCGTGTGATATGTGAAGCAGATGAAATGTGATTTGTCAGTCATGAAGGATCAGAGTGTTTTCTATCGATCTCGCCGTCATCGCGTCCTCCAAACGTCGCCAGCCATCGGTCACCACAGGGCTGGGCAACAACTGCCTGTCCTCCCTCAGTTTCCACCTTCCTTCCTCCCTCCCTCCCTCCCTCCCTTTCTTCCTTCCTTCCTTCCTTTCTTTTTTCCTTAGAAGAGAGTGTAAGAAGTAAGAATTAATTAAACCTTTTTGAACGTGATTCATGTTCGACGTTCACGGATTTCTTGTAAATATTAATAGGTCATTACTACCTTGTGAATTAATTTGACCGTTCTATTTCTACTTTCCCTTAAAAAAAAAAAAACTAATAAAAGTGTCTGGCAATTTAACGTATTTTTCTCTCCTTATACGACGACTAGGTGTCAAACAGTGCAGGTTTTTCATCACCTCGTAAGTAACAAGTGACAGTTGGTATTGTGATTGTCATTCTCACTCTATCTGTTGTAATATGCATGCGCCTGCTCTCTCTCTCTCATACACGCACGCATGCATACTATCAGACATACAGCTAGCGACAGATGGTAAAGAATAGGGAAAACGGAGGGAGGTACTAGGGAAGAAAAATTACTTTGTAATCTATTAGTTAACTTCGCCTAAATAAATTAATAACATTATTGCAGAATCTGTCATGGAGGATTTTTTTTTATCTCCCAGTTTGTTTCACCATTCCTTTCTCATTGGTATTTTGCGCCCACTTCTGTCCACAAAGTGCTGAAGTTTCTACAATCTGTTGGGTAAAGGTATACTATTCCGCTCTTTGTTTATTTGTGGGTTTTTTTCTATCATTCTGTCTGTTCATTATTTCTTTTTTTTTCCCGTTAGTGAAAATCGGCTTAGAAACTAATGTGCTTAAACAAAATTGATGGGGACATTTTTGTGTGATGCATGAGACCTCCTTTTATCGTTCGTGGGAAAAGTTAAAAGTGAAAATGCGGGAGTGTTAAAAGCCATTGAGAACTCACTGTGCAGGTCTCCTTGTATAAGTCTGCAGTATAACGATGGGACTTGTTCCTGACGAGTAGAACACTGAAAGGAAAGCGAATTGTTAAAAAAAATTGTCTTTGCAAACTGAAGAGGTACGGATGTCAGAGAAAGAAGACGATAAATGTGTTGATCACACTGACTCACTATCTCCATTTTTTATGGTCATTAATTTGAATACGTCGCCTGTCACAGACTTTGATTCACTGATTCAATAAACAAGAGAGTGAATAAGCAAGAAAGATAACACGAAACACTGTGTGACACAGTTTACCCACAGACTCCTATGATCAGACGTCTGTGGGTTTACCCATCAACATCCGAACTTTTCTCCAACAGATAACTCCACACTGGTTGCTGGCAATGCCTACATGCTTCCCTCCCCTTATATCAGCCATGAGCTTAGACAGGAAAAGTGCTTCCGCCTTAAAGGGGATTTCGTACTGGGAATATGGGGAAGAGGGGAAGGAGGGTAATATGTGGAGTGGAGGATGCGGGGGTGAGCAAAGGTAGGGGTTTGGGGAGGTGTGGGAGGAGGGTGGCTATTCAATGACGCCGCAGGTGTTGTTTACTGTCTGGTGCGCTCTTATCAAGTTGTTGTCATCTGATTTGTGTCTATGTGTACTGTTATGGTTGCCAGACCAGATGTTGCAGTATTCTATACATATTTAGTTTTAAGAACTTTTGGTTGGTTAAGGTGGGTTATTACCCATTTGTGTTCTGTCGAATTTTCGTTGACCATCGAAAATTTCCATTACAGTACATTTTGTCAATGAACTTTAAGTTTTTCAAAAGTCCCAAGAAACTCCCCGTGAGTTGGGTACATTTCAAAGGTAACTGACATCACGCAAGGTCAGATAAGAATAAAGATGGCATCATTCAATGTATGTCTCGATTCGATGCGAAACCAATTAAATCAATTAATATAATCTGCTATATGTCTTTTAAAAGCCCACGGGGCCACTACATTTGACACTTTTAGAGGGCATTGCATGTCAGGCTTTCTCTGATGTGCTTGCAATATTTTCTAATTAATTTCATTCTGTTTCCATTTTCAATAACCTGCCATTGATCACTATTGTATTTTATATACCAACAATAGAGACGAATCAATTAATTCTTTCAATGGCATCAATTGTGGTCACATAAAAACCCTATCTTGCCAACAAAACGAAAATCTCAGTGGAGGTAAGTAGTGAAATAAAGTTGATTTATTATGCTTCCATCTTCCGGTGATTTCGCACTATGGGTGAGAGGAGGTAGGGGAGGAAACTGGAGTACCGGGAGAAAACCCTGACGTCTACCCCCGTGGATAGGTGTCACATTGTGTTTTGTGTCCCGAGACGAGATGTGAACCCTGAGCAGCTCACTGCAGTGGTGACAAGCGAGTGTCTTAGCCACTACACTACCTGGCACCCCACAATATGAAATAAATGATCTTAATAAAAATTTTAGTGTATCGGTCATGATCACAGCGGTGACAATTGACTACATGATGACAAACAAATTATATGATAACAAGTATATTAGCACAAACAGTTCACTGTAACGTGGCTTTTACAAACAGTTCAGTAAACTCTTATTTACACCTTGTTTTATCTATCACAGCGTACAACGTTTGCTTGAATAAAAGGCATATGGCAACCTGTACATATACAGAAAGCGCAGCTGAGCAAAACGCACCAAACGAACATGACCGAAATTCAAGCGTAGACAACTGATGCGTGACGAAAGACGTTGAATCAAGCGTAGCTATGTCCCCTGAAAAGGCTTTGTGCGTGCGCGCGCGTGTATCACAGAGAAGACAAAACTAAAAAATAAATAGCAAAAATAAATAAATAAAAAAATAACAAAATAATACTCGAGAGAATCAGCAAAAACAGAGACAAATGAACAAAGTTGGGGAGGGCGTTGTGTGGATCACACGTTCATCCAAGCTCATTTATATGTTGCTTTACTCTCCCCATACCTCATCAGCTGAGGCGTCGTGTGGTTTCCACCAGCTGATTATTTTTGTAAACATCTCAGTGAAGGGAAAAACTTCGGAACCCAAGAACTTCGGAAGCGTGACGTCAGCGACCTCGGCAGTCCGCGCTAACGAGGAACGCCCCGCTTCAAACTTTGAAAGCCATGAAACTTGTTCTAGCGCTAATTCAACAACTTTTAAACACTAATGAAAGGGCTGAATAAAGTTTATTGTGACATGTAAAAAACTCCAAGGCCTAAAACTGGTGACAGGTTTTCCATTCTGACGCTTTCAATTGAAAAGAAGCAGTTCGTTTACACAGATACAATTCTATTATTACTTATTATTACAACGCGGCGAGGGCTGATGGCAGGGAGGGCCATGCTACATATGCGCTTGTCACTATGACAGTGAGGATCGGTTTTCGCAGCATCATCTTGATCAGTCACACGTGTTTCTGGAATTTTTTTTAAAACAGACAGATATGTTTCAACGTTTACGCAGGCAGCTAATGGTATACAGCTCAAGAATTTTAATAATAATAAATGCAAAATTTGTAAAGCGCATACTCACACTCACAAGGAGCACACTCTTAGCGCTGAGGAACAAGAAATATTTTCAAATATTTATTTACAGGTCACAGCGATGCCAATGACACAGACCGTGACAGTAAGCGAAGGAGTGATGGTGATGGTGACACGTGACAATAAAAAGGACAGAATTATTTTCTGTCAATATTTAAATGTTTAGTGAAGTTTGGAGGATATCGCCCGTAACGTTTATGTCACATGTTTGGTGGGGAGGACGGAGAAAGGGAAGCAGGCACGTCTGTAGGATTAACCTTCTGATAAAGAAATGGCGCATAATCCTGAATTAATTGGGAAAACAATTATTCGTCGAGAGAGTTAAACTTCCAAACCACTCAGTATATCGGGAAATAATATATTATCTACGGCAGTTAAAACAACAATCGTTAAAGCAGAGGTGACGGCCTAAAAAGACAAAGAATCGGGGGCTCCTTCGTCGGCGAATGCCAGTAGAAACACCATGTTTATAGCTGCTGTGTTGTTATTTTCTTTTTCTTTTATATATTAAATACATTCTGATAGCACAGTCCTGTCCACGCGGCGAGGGGCTGCAAGGCGGGGGTGGGGATTCTGGCATATTTCACCACTGGGCAGGAGCACCACCACCTGATGGTTACCGACAAACCTAGGTTCTTAATTGTAATATATAACAACACACACGGACACGCACACGCACACACTCACACACACAAACAAGCAAGCACGTACGCACAGAAAGAATAAAAAGACAGAAACAGAAGACAAACACACAAGTTAAATAGACATTTTGAAATGATTTTGTTTCGCTAAAACCCCTTGAGGATACCACAGCATAACAATTTCTTTTCAATCGAACAACAAAAGGAATGCTACGTTACTTTTTTGCGCCGTCCTTTATTTTACAAACATAGCTGCCTAAATAAATACAATACATATATCTTCATTGTGGACTAATAAACATAACTGCTTTACATGCTGCCAAAAGGTTCAAGTCACTATTTACGCTTCAGTGGACATGTAAACAAAATTTCTTCACCTTACCGACAGAGTTCGTGTAATCCAGCCTCAACGCTGAAAATCCCTCGGCGAGGGTCTCTTTCAAGGCATCAGCTGGCATGATAGATCCAGCCCTGTCCAGGCAGGCGCGCGCTGACACTGCTGACGCGCAAAGGCGGGGTGGTCGGGCACCAGCTTCTTACTGGCAGCAGCACCCCGCCATGCAAGCGGGGTGGGGGCGCACCGCTATTCGTTACTAGGGCAGGAGCACCAAACCCCCCAGGCTGCAGGCGGGGTGGGTGGCTCGGCACCCAGCTTTTCTTTATGGGCAGGAGCACCACCCCGGCCGCAAGGCGGGGTGGTGGGTCGGGCACCAGCTTCTTTACTGGCAGGACACCCACCCGGCTGCAAGGCGGGGTTGGGTCGGCACCAGCTTCTTAGCTGGGCAGAGCACACCCCGGCCTGCCAAGGCGGGGTGGGTTGGGGTCGCGGCACCGGCCCTTTACTACTGGGCAGGAGCACCACCCCGGCCTGCAAGGCGCGGGGGGGTCGCCACCACTTTCTTTACTGGCAGAGAGCACCACCGCGGCCTGCAAGCGGAAGATGGGGGTCGCAGCACAGCCTTTCTTACTGGTGGCAGGGGGAGCACCACCCGGCTGCCCCAAGGGCTGGGGTGGGTGGTCGGCACCAGGCTTTACTTACTGGCGCAGGAGCACCACCCCGGCTGCGAGCGGTGTGGGCTTGTCGGCCACCAGCTTCCTTACTGGCAGAGAGCACCACCCGGCCTGCAAGGCGGGGTGGTGGGTCGCCACCAGCTTTTCTTTACTGGCCAGGGAAGCACCACCCCGCGCTGCAGCGGGGGAGGGTGGGTCTGTCGGCACCACCCCCCGCCCCCCCCGCCCCCGCCCCCCCCTGCTTTCTTTACTGGCAGTAGAGCACCACCCGGCGCAAGCGGGTGTGGTGGCCGGCACCAGCTTTCTTTACTGGGCTAGGAGCATCACCCGGCCTGCAAGGCGGGGTGGGTGGGTCGGCACCAGCTTTCTTTACGGCAGGAGCACCAGGCCCCCGGCTGCAAGCGAGGCTGGGTGGTCGGCCACCACTTCTGACTGGCTAGGAGCCACCACCCCGCCGCAAGGCGGGGGTGGCGTGTCGTTGTCTGGCACCACGCTTTCTGTTATGCGCAGGAGCCACCCACCCCCCTGCAAACGGCGCGCCCCGGCTGGTGGGTCGGGCACCAGCCTTTCTTTAACTGCAGGCAGGAGCACCACCGCTGCCCCAAGGCGGGGTGGCGTGTCGCACCAGCATTTACTTTAGCTGCCAGGAGCACGCGACCCCGCCTGCAAGGCGGGTGGGTGGGTCGGGCGGGCCACCAGCCCTTTTCTTTACTGAGGCAGAGACCCACCACCCCGGCCTGCTAGGCGGGGTGGGCTGCGGTCGGGCACCAGCTTTCTTACTGGGCAGAGCAGACCCCGGCCCCTGCAAGGGGGTGTGGGATGTGGGGTCGGGCACCAGCTTTGCTTTACTGGGCAGGAGCCCCACCACCCCGGCTGCAAGGCCGGGGAGTGGGGTCGTCGGCCACCAGCTTTCTTTACTGGCAGGAGCCACCCCCGGCTGCAAGGCGGGGTGGGTGCGCGTCGGCCACCAGCCATTTCTTACGGGCAGGACCCACCCCGGCCCCTGCCAAGGCCGGTGGGTGGTCGCGGCACAGCTTTCTTTACTGGGCAGGAGCACCACCCACGCGCTGCCCCAAGGCCGGGTGGTGGTCGGCACGCAGCCTTTCTTTAACTGGGCAGAGCACCACCCCGCCTGCCAAAGGCGGACGGTGCGGTGGGTCGGCACCACCCTTTTTAGCTGGGCAGAGAGCGACCACCCCGGCTGCAGCGGGCGTGGGTGGCGTCAGGGGCACAGCCTTTCATTTAGCTGGGCAGGAAGCCCACACCCCGCGACATGCAGGCGGGGTGGGCTGGAGTCGGCACCAGTTTCTTTTACTGGGCAGGAGCACCACCGCGGGCCTGCCAAGAAAGGGGTGGGCTGGTCGGGCCCACCAGCTTTCTTTACTGTGCAGGCACCACCCCGCGCCAGCGGGGTGGGGTGGCGTCCGGGCACCAGCCTTTCTCTTAGCGGCCAGCGCAGCACACCCCGGCTGCAAGGCGGCGCGTGGCGTGGTCGCGCCACAGCTTTCTTTACGGGCAGGCTAGACCACCCCGCCTGCCAAGGCGGGCGAGAGGAGGTGGGGGGAGTCAGGAGGTAGGGCACAGCCTTTCATTTGAGCTAGAGGCAGGAAGAAGCCACACACCCCCGACTGCCAACAGGAGAAAGCGACGGTAGGTGGCGTCGGCACCAGCCTTTCATGTTACTGGGCGGAGCACCCCCGGCCAATGCAAAGCGGGGGGGAGGTGGGACAATAAGGCACACTCTCTTTACTGCACGCCGGAGCACCACCCCGGCCTGCAAGCGAGGCGGGTGGCTCGGCCCCCACCAGCATTTCTTTACTGGCCAGGCAGCACCACCCCGCGCTGCAAGGCGGGAGTGGGGTTGAGGTCCCCGAGGGGCCCAGCCAGCTTTCTTTACTGGGCCAGAGCACCACCGCCGGCACTGCCAAGCGGAGTGTGGTGACGGTCAATATATTGGCACACAGCTTTTCTTTACTGGCACAGCCACCACCCCGGCCTGCCGGCGGGGTGGGTGAAGGTCGCACCGTTTCTTTACTGCCGGAGGACCACCACCCCGGCGAAGCGGACGGGGGTGGGTGGCGTCAGGACTGCACGCCTTGAACTGGCCACCAGCTTTCTTTACTGGCCAAGGAGACAAACCACCCCGGCCGTGCCCAAGGCGGAGGTGGGTGCCGTCGGCACCAGTCTTTACCTGACGCCAGTGAGCACCCGACCCGGCTGCAAGGTTCGGGGGTGGGGTGCTAGTCGGCCACCAGTCTTTCTTTACTGGGCAGGAGCACAAGCCCCGCTGCCAAGCGGGAGTGGATGGGGTCGGACCACCAGCCTGTTCCCTTACTGGCATGGCCATAGCACCACCGGCTGCAAGGGCGAAATGCGTGAGGTCCGGTTCAGGCACCAGCTGTTCCTTACTGGGCAGGAGCCGGACCACCCCGGCCCTGCAAGGCGGGGTGTGCGTCGGCCACCTCAGCCCTATTTCATTAATTCGAGGCTA